>NC_057806.1:17715235-18015235 GCF_018294505.1 Triticum aestivum
GCCCCGACGTCCGACTGTGGTGTTTCTTTTAAAGCCCTTTTCTGTGATGTCGCCCCGACGTCCGACTGTGGCATTTCTTTTAAAGCCCTCTCTATGATGTCGCCCCGACGTCCGACTGTGGCATTTCTTTTAAAAGCCCTTTCTGTGATGTCGCCCCGACGTCCGACTGTGGCATTCCTTTTAAAGCCCTTTATGTGGCGTCGCTAAGACGCCCGACTGTGGCATCATTTCCTTTTATTTATTTATTAACCTTTCGAGGTGTCGCTTCAGACACCTGATCGGTATTCATTTGTGTTTTATTGGGATTTCAGGCGGACTACCATCGTTTCCCTTTTACTTACCTTGTTATGCTAATTTTTAAATGTACATTGGTGAATTATTCATGACGCATCCATGCATGCATTTGTTATATCTTACGTCCAAACTGTCTTGCGAGTACTTTCATAGTACTCACTGGCTTGTTGATTTGGCCAGATGCTGACGAAGGCGATCTCATGGATGAAGAGTTTGATAGTGAGTCCGACACCTAGAGGAGTCCCAGTCAGTCTCGTGCGACCCTAGATTTGGTCACTGTTTTATATCCGCTTCCGCTACCAAATAAATTCATCGAGCCTCACCTCGACGCTCGATGAGATGACAGACTTAGAGTCTTGTATTTCTCTCCCCGCTGTGTTTTTCCACCACCGCCCTATCCTCGAGTCAGTAGTATGCCTCCACACCACTGTGTCATGTCCGCCTTTATGTATAATTATTGGCGTGCTTGTAATAATTTGGTTGAGCAACCGTAGTTCGACCCTGTAATATATTTTATGCTACTGGCTTATTGTATCAAGAATTTGTCTACCAGTGAGGAGGATTTCTCTCATACTGGACTCAAAAGATTGGTTTCTCAATAAATATTTTTATTGGAAAACCGGTCGTGACATAACCTATGAAAACGCACTTCTCCGATTTAGGTTTGAGCTTATCAAGTTGAAACTTTTTCACATAAGCATTGCAACGTCAAACTTTAAGAAACGACAGCTTAGGTTTCTTGCTAAACCATAGTTCATACGGTGTCATCTCAAACGGATTTAGATGGTGCCCTATTTAACGTGAATGTAGCTGTCTCTAATGCATAACCCCAAAACGATAGCGGCAAATCTGTAAGAGACATCATAGATCGCACCATGTCAAATAAAGTACGATTACGATGTTCGGACACACCATTACACTGTGGTGTTCCAGGTGGCGTGAGTAGTGAAAATATTTCACATAGTTTTAACTGAAGACCAAACTCGTAACTCAAATACTCTTCTCCATGATCAGATCGAAGAAATTTTATTTTCTTGTTACGATGATTTTCCACTTCACTCTGAAATTCTTTGAACTTTTCAAATGTTTCAGACTTATGTTTCATCAAGTTGATATACTCATATCTGCTCAAATTATCTGTGAAGAACAGAAAATAATGATACCTATCACGAGCCTCAATATTCATCGGACCACATACATTAGTATGTATGATTTCCAACAAATCTGTTTCTCGCTCCATTGTTCCAAAGAACGGAGTCTTAGTCATCTTGCCCATGAGGCCTGGTTCGCAAGCATCAACTGATTCATAATCAAGTGATTCCAAAAACCCATTAGCATGGAGTTTCTTCATGCGCTTTACACCAATATGACCTAAATGGCAGTGCCACAAATAAATTGCACTATCATTATTAACTTTGCATCTTTTGGTTTCAATATTATGAATGTGTGTATCACTATGATCGAGATCCAATGAACCATTTTCATTGGGTGTGTAACCATATAAGGTTTTATTCATGTAAACAGAACAACAATTATTCTCTAACTTAGATGAATAACCGTATTGCAATAAACATGATCAAATTATATTCATGCTCAACACAAACACCAAATAACACTTATTTAGGTTCAACACTAATCCCGAAAGTATAGGGAGTGTGCGATGATGATCATATCAATCTTGGAACTACTTCCAACACACATCGTCACTTCACCCTTAACTAGTTTCTGTAACTCCCGTTTCGAGTTACTACTCTTAGCAACTGAACCAGTATCATATACCGAGGGGTTGCTATGAACATTAGTAAAATACACATTAATAATATGTATATCAAATACACCTTTGTTCACTTTGCCATACTTCTTATCCACCAAATACTTGGGGCAGTTCCGCTTCTAGTGACCAGTCCCTTTGCAGTAGAAGCACTTAGTCTCAGGCTTAGGACCAGACTTGGGCTTCTTCACTTGAGCAGCAACTTGCTTGCCGTTTTTCTTGAAGTTCCCCTTCTTCCCTTTGCCCTTTTATTGAAACTAGTGGTCTTGTCTACCATCAACACTTGATGCTCTTTCTTGATTTCTACCTTCATCGATTTCATCATCATGAAAAGCTCGGGAGTTGTTTTCGTCATCCCTTGCATACTATAGTTCATCACGAAGTTCTACTAACTTGGTGATGGTGACTAGAGAATTTGGTCAATCACTATCTTATCTGGAAGATTAACTCCCACTTGATTCAAGTGATTGTAGTACCCAGACAATATGAGCACATGCTCACTAGTTGAGCGATTCTCCTCCATCTTTTGGCTATAGAACTTGTTGGAGACTCGGGTATTTGCTTGAAATATTAACTTCAACTCCTGGAACATCTCATATGGTACATGATGTTCAAAAACGTCTTTTGGAGTCCCGATTCTAAGCCGTTAAGCATGGTGCACTAAACTATTAAGTAGTCATCATATTGAGCTAGCCAAACGTTCATAACGTCTGCATCTGCTCCTGCAATAGGTCTGTCACCTAGCGGTGCATCAAGGACATAACTCTTCTGTGCAGCAATGAGGATAAACCTCAGATCACGGATCCAATCCGCATCATTGCTACTAACATCTTTCAACACAATTTTCTCTAGGAACATATCAAAATAAACACATGGAATCAACAACCCGAGCTATTGATCTACAACATGATTTGCAAAATACTACCAGGACTAAGTTCATGATAAATTTAAGTTCAATTAATCATATTACTTAAGAACTCCCACTTAGATAGACATCCCTCTAATCCTCTAAGTGATCACGTGATCCAAATCAACTAAACCATGTCCGATCGTCACGTGAGATGGAGTAGTTTCATTGGTGAACATCACTATGTTGATCATATCTACCATATGATTCACGCTCGACCTTTCGGTCTCCGTGTTCCGAGGCCATATCTGTATATGCTTGGCTCGTCAAGTATAACCTGAGTATTCCGCGTGTGCAACTGTTTTGCACCCGTTGTATTTTAACGTAGAGCCTATCACACCCGATCATCACGTGGTGTCTCAGCACGAAGAACTTTCGCAACGGTGCATACTCAGGGAGAACACTTCTTGATAATTTAGTGAGAGATCATCTTATAATGCTACCGTCAATCAAAGCAAGATAAGATGCATAAAAGATAAACATCACATGCAATCAATATAAGTGATATGATATGGCCATCATCATCTTGTGCTTGTGATCTCCATCTCCGAAGCACCGTCGTGATCACCATCGTCACTTGCGCGACACCTTGATCTCCATCATAGCATTGTTGTCGTCTCGCCAATCTTATGCTTCCACGACTATCGCTACCGCTTAGTGATAAAGTAAAGCATTACAACGCAATTGCATTGCATACAATAAAGCGACAACCATATGGCTCCTGCCAGTTGCCGATAACTCGGTTTACAAAACATGATCATCTCATACAATAAAATTTAGCATCATGTCTTGACCATATCACATCACAACATGCCCTGCAAAAACAAGTTAGACGTCCTCTACTTTGTTGTTGCAATTTTTACGTGGCTGCTACGGGCTTAAGTAAGAACCAATCTTACCTACGCATCAAAACCATAACGATAGTTTGTCAAGTTGGTGCTGTTTTAACCTTTGCAAGGACCGGGCGTAGCCACACTCAGTTCAACTAAAGTTGGAGAAACTGTCACCCGCAAGCCACCTATGTGCAAAGCACGTCGGGAGAACCGGTCTCGCGTAAGCGTACGCGTAATGTCGGTCCGGGCCACTTCATCCAACAATACCGCCGAACCAAAGTATGACATGCTGGTAAGCAGTATGACTTATATCGCCCACAACTCAGTTGTGTTCTACTCGTGCATATAACATCAACATATAAAACCTAGGCTCGGATGCCACTGTTGGGAAACGTAGTAATTTCAAAAATTTCCTACGCACATGCAAGATCATGGTGATGCATAGCAACGAGAGGGGAGAGTGTGATCTACGTACCCTTGTAGACCGACAGCGGAAGCGTTAGTACAATGTGGTTGATGTAGTCGTACGTCTTCACGGCCCGACCGATCAAGCACCGAAACTACGGCACCTCCGAGTTCTAGCACATGTTCAGCTCGATGACGATCCCCGGACTCCGATCCAGCAAAGTGTCGGGGAAGAGTTCTGTCAGCACGACAGCGTGGTGACGATCTTGATGTTCTACCGTCGCAGGGCTTCGCTTAAGCACCGCTACAATATTATCGAGGATTATGGTGGAAGGGGGCACCGCACACGGCTAAGAATATGATCACGTGGATCAACTTGTGTCTATGGGGTGCCCCCTGCCCCCGTATATAAAGGAGTGGAGGAGGGGAGGGCCGGCCCTCTCTATGGCGCGCCCTAGGGGAGTCCTACTCCCACCGGGAGTAGGATTCCCCCTTTCCTAGTCCAACTAGGAGTCCTTCCATGTAGTAGGAGTATGAGTCAAGGCAAGGGAAAAGATAAGAGAAGGAAGGAGGGGGCGCACCCCTTCCCCCTAGTCCAATTCGGACTAGGCCTTGGGGGGGCGCCCAACCTCTCCTATCTCTTTCCCTTAAAGCCCAATAAGGCCCATATACTCCCCGGCGAATTCCCGTAACTCTCCGGTACTCCGAAAAATACTCGAATCACTCGGAACCTTTCCAATCTCCGAATATAGTCGTCCAATATATCGATTTTTACGTCTCGACCATTTCGAGACTCCTCGTCATGTCCCCGATCTCATCCGGGACTCCGAACTCCTTCGGTACATCAAAACTCATAAACTCATAATATAACTATCATCGAAACCTTAAGCGTGCGGACCCTACGGGTTCGAGAACAATGTAGACATGACCGAGACACGTCTCCGGTCATAACCAATAGCGGAACCTGGATGCTCATATTGGCTCCCACATATTCTACGAAGATCTTTATCGGTCAGACCGCATAACAACATACGTTGTTCCCTTTGTCATCGGTATGTTACTTGCCCGAGATTCGATCGTCGGTATCTCAATACCTAGTTTAATCTCGTTACCAGCAAGTCTCTTTACTCGTTTCGTAATACATCATCTCGCAACCAACTCATTAGTTGCAATGCTTGCAAGGCTTATGTGATGTGCATTACCGAGAGGGCCCAGAGATACCTCTCCGACAATTGGAGTGACAAATCCTAATCTCGAAATACGCCAACCCAACATCTACCTTTGGAGACACCTGTAGAGCTCCTTTATAATCACCCAGTTACGTTGTGATGTTTGGTAGCACACAAAGTGTTCCTCCAGCAAACGGGAGTTGCATAATCTCATAGTCATAGGAACATGTATAAGTCATGAAGAAAGCAATAGCAACATACTAAACGATCGAGTGCTAAGCTAATGGAATGGGTCAAGTCAATCACATCATTCTCCTAATGATATGATCCCGTTAATCAAATAACAACTCTTTGTCTATGGTTAGGAAACATAACCATCTTTGATTAACGAGCTAGTCAAGTAGAGGCATACTAGTGACACTCTGTTTGTCTATGTATTCACACATGTATTATGTTTCCGGTTAATACAATTCTAGCATGAATAATAAACATTTATCATGAAATAAGGAAATAAATAAAAACTTTATTATTGCCTCTAGGGCATATTTCCTTCAAAGTTTCCCCTGTCGGGTCAAAACGGTGAACATGATATATGCCACCCACATCCCCAAGAGGGAGCGCAAGCGTGCGCTTAGGGACGTCTACGCGATAGAGCTAGTCGCCCCAAAATTCAATCCATAGTTGTCGTGCCCGATCACTTTCGATCGCCGGGACCACCCGACCAGTATCCGTCACGGGGGCTCAGCCGCATTAGTCTTAGACCCAATGATTGATGGGTTTCACCTTACTCGCATCCTTATGGACGGTGGTAGCAGCCACAATCTGCTGTATCAGGATACAGCGCGGAAAATGGGCATTAACCCATCAAGGATCAAGCCTACAAGGACTACCTTTAAAGGAGTCATACCAGTTGTAGAGGCCCGATGTCGGTGTCAAAACCGGCGGATCTCGGGTAGGGGGTCCCGAACTGTGAGTCTAAGGCGGATGGTAAGAGGAGGCAGGGAACACGATGTTTTACCCAGGTTCGGGCCCTCTTGATGGAGGTAAAACCCTACGTCCTTCTTGATTAATATTGATGATATGAGTAGTACAAGAGTAGATCTACCACGAGATCAGAGAGGCTAAACCCTAGAAGCTAGCCTATGGTATGATTGTATTTTGTCCTATGGACTAAAACCCTCCGGTTTATATAGACACCGGAGAGGGCTAGGGTTACACAAGGTCGGTTACAAAGGAGGAGATATACATATCCGTAATGCCTAGCTTGCCTTCCATGCCAAGTAGAGTCCCATCCGGACACGAGACGAAGTCTTCAATCTTGTATCTTCATAGTCTAACAGTCCGGCCAAAGGATATAGTTCGGATGTCCGGAGACCCCCAAATCCAGGACTCCCTCAGTAGCCCCTGAACCAGGCTTCAATGACGATGAGTCCGGTGATACGTCTCCAACGTATCTATAATTTTTGATTTCTCCATGCTATATTATCTACTGTTTTGGACTATATTGGGCTTTATTTTCCACTTTTATATTATTTTTGGGACTAACCTATTAACCGGAGGCCCAGGCCAGAATTGTTGTTTTTTGCCTATTTCAGTGTTTCAGATAAACGGAATATCAAATGGAGTCCAAACGGAATAAAATCTTTGGGAACGTGATGTTCTCACCGAACGTGATCCAGGAGACTTGGACCCTCCTCCAAGGAACAAAAGAGGCAGTCACGAGGGTGCCCCCCCAGGGCGCGCCCCTTGCCTCGTGGGCCCCTCGTTGCTCCTCCGCCGTACTTCTTCCTCCTATATATACACACGTACCCCCAAATAATCAGAACAGGAGCCAAAAACCTAATTCCACTGCCGCAACTTTCTGTATCCACGAGATCCCATCTTGGGGCCTGTTCCGGAGCTCCGCCGGAAGAGGACCTTCATCACGGACGGCTTCTAGATCATCCTAGCCCCTCCGATGAAGTGTGAGTAGTTTACCTCAGACCTTCGGGTCCATAGTTAGTAGCTAGATGGCTTCTTCTCTCTCTTTGAATCTCAATACAAAGTTCTCCCCCTCTCTTGTGGAGATCTATTCGATGTAATCTTCTTTTTGTGGTGTGTTTGTTGAGACTGATGAATTGTGGGTTTATGATCAAGTCTATCTATGAATAATATTTGAATCTTCACTGAATTCTTTTATGTATGATTGGTTATCTTTGCAAGTCTCTTCGAATTATCCGTTTGGTTTGGCGAACTAGATTGGTAGTTCTTGCCATGGGAGAAGTGCTTAGCTTTGGGTTCGATCTTGCGGTGTCCTTACCGAGTGACAGAAGGGGCAGCAAGGCACGTATTGTATCGTTGCCATCGAGGATAACAAGATGGGGTTTATTTCATATTGCATGAATTTATCTCTCTACATGATGTCATCTTCCTTAAGGCGTTACTCTGTTTTTAACTTAATACTCTAGATGCATGCTGGATAGCGGTCGATGAGTGGTGTTGGTGTCAAAACCGGCGGATCTCGGGTAGGGGGTCCCGAACTGTGCATCTAGGCCGGATGGTAACAGGAGGCAAGGAACACGATGTTTTACCCAGGTTCGGGCCCTCTTGATGGAGGTAAAACCCTACGTCCTGCTTGATTAATATTGATGATATGGGTAGTACAAGAGTAGATCTACCACGAGATCAAGGAGGCTAAACCCTAGAAGCTAGCCTATGGTATGATTGTTGTATGATGAAGTTGTCCTACCGACTAATACCCTCCGGTTTATATAGACACCGGAGAGGGTTAGGGTTACACAAAGTCGGTTACAATGGTAGGAGATCCAAATATCCGCATCGCCAAGCTTGCCTTCCACGCCAAGGAAAGTCCCATCCGGACACGAGACGAAGTCTTCAATCTTGTATCTTCATAGTCCTGGAGTCCGGCTGAAGGTATAGTCCAGCTACCCGGACACCCCCTAATCCAGGACTCCCTCAGTAGCCCCCGAACCAGGCTTCAATGACGACGAGTCCAGCGCGCAGATTGTCTTCGGCATTGCAAGGCGGGTTCTTCTCCAAATTCCGTGTACCTGCTGAATAACGTCCGATTTTCGTAATGTAGCGCACCTTGGCTTCCATGCCCAATAATGGCCGTCTTCCACGTGTCAAACGAATGCGAAAAGTCAGGATGTTTTTACATTCACACCCCTAGCTGCATAAACGAGCCGCCTATTTAATGGGATGGGGATTCAGATCCAAACCACACCTTCTCCTCCCCGCGAGTAATCATCAAAGCGCCTCCAGCAAAGGTCCATTCCAACATGGCCAGCATTCACAGCTCCTCCTCTCGCCCTTCCAGTCCTAAACCTGGAGACTGGGAGTGGTGCTCCATCCCGAACAGCGAGCTAGTGTCGCTTCAGGCCAAGGGATTTCTCCCTCAGGCCTATATGGTCCCGGTCCGAGCTGGACTCGCCACCTATAATGGTGGAGAGCAAGCGGAGAGCACCCCCAATCCCTCCAAAGGAGAGCGGGTGTGCCTCGTCCCTTATCTAATAAGAGGACTTGGATTTCCAATTCATCCATTTCTCCGTGGGCTTCTGGAGTTCTACGGCCTCCAGCTGCACAATCTCACGCCCGCCTCTATATTGCATATCGCGGGCTTCGTTGCCCTTTGAGAGCTATTCTTGGGTGTTCAGGCTCATTTCACGCTGTGGAAGAGGTTATTCTGCTTGGTGCCCCGCTCTCAAGAGGGGTCTATATATCAAGTGGGCGGAGCCGAAGTGTGGCGTATCGCCGGGACCGGATATCTATCTGGAACCCCAAAGAAGGCGTCCGAGGACTGGCCTTCGGAATGGTTTCATATAGATGATGTCCCACTGCCGGATCCTATCCGGGTCGGTCTCCCCGAATTCAACAGTGCTCCCTTAAAGAAACGCCTAAGCTGGCGTCCGCGGAGCTCTCAGAGAGAAAGCAACAGGGACGTCCTTTACCTGATGGGTCGGATAAGACTATTGGCTCATTCCGGACTAACCATGATTGGAGTCATGACCGCATGCATTATGTGGGGGGTGCAGCCGCTTCAATATAGAGGCCACCCCATGTGGGATTTTAACGGGGAGGATGACGCCACCCGTTACGGTCGTAAGGGGCCAGCCTCAGCTGCCACTCTAGTAAAGACCTTATCCTCTTTGTACAAGGGAGAAGAGGAGGAATTCCTCCGCGTCAACCCGCAGGGAGGCTTTACTATGTACAACCCTCCGAGTTGGGTAAGTGGACAATTGTGCTTACCCATCCGTTTTATATTCCCATGATTAAATATGTAGTCTAACGATTTCAACGCAGGAACTGCGTCAGGAAGTAAAGGATATAAACAGCCGTCCCCCACAACTCGAGGATCCAGAACGGTCCCTCGATCCAGACTCCGAAGAGGATCCGGACATATCGGTGGAGCTGATTGACGGGGTGTTTCATCAGCTAAGCAAGGACAATACCTTAGTGGCCATTACGGCTGATTACCCAGGGTTAATCCCGGCCTCCCAGGTAACAGAGAGCGGAGTCTCATCCCCTTGAGAAGGAATCCATTCTCACACATTTCAGTTTTCCTGACAACGACCGTGTTTTGCAGGGGAGGTTTCCGAGGCGGGAGGCCGAACCTGCGGCGGCTAGCCAACAAGGGGCCGTAGGGCCCCATGGGGTAAAAAGGAATGTAGTCCGGACTGAGACGCTGGCGCAAAGGTATAGCGCACCCTCTTTTTCCCTCGTGTTATTCCTTCAGGGCATATTAAAGTTCGTGCTATCTTTAGGACGAAGAGACCTCGCCGGACTATATCCGGAGAGGTTGCCAATTGCGCCTCCACTAGCCAGGCTCCAACGCCTGGCCCGAAAGCGGAAGCGAACACAAGGAGCGCACCGGACGCTCCTCCGACAGAGGATGCGGACAGGATGTCTGCCACCAATTTCGAGGTGGAGAGTGCCATGAACCACAGGCGTCGCCGGACAGTTCTTCGCGACGCTTGTTTCTCCCAAGAGGCATTAGATGCCTTCAATTCGGGAGATGCGTACCTCCGTGCCGCTCAAAATGGTTTAGCCAGAGCCACGGAGCAATATGTAAAAGACATACGGGTAAGAAAATTTTGGTAAATATATATATACCAGTAGCCCCCGAGACTTGAAACAGTTAGAGTAACTGATTTAAGGATCATTTGTTATGCAGGTTCTTACAGAGAAGAATACCGTAAAGTCCCAGGAGCTGGAAGAGTGCAAAGCCCAACTGGAGGCCGCACTAGCCGCGGCAGTGGAGCCCAAAGAGACCCCCTCTGGTAAGATGCACTTCGAAAGATTAGTATTTTGCGAAGTGTGGTGTGGGTGTAAATCTGACAAATCATATTGCAGATGGTGCCGGACTGGATACGGAGAGGCAACAACTCTTACGCCGGCTAAAGGCCGGTGAGAGTATGCTAACAAGGGTGAGGCGGGAGAAGAATGATCTTCAGGATGCCAACACCAAGCTGGACGTTGAACTTAAAGATGTTCGTGGCCAGCTGTTGGACTCTACTAAGGAGAATCAGTGGCTTCGACGCGGCATATTTAGTAAGTTCTTAAGCGAATCTTTGAAAGAAAAGAGTTCGGCGAGGAAGTCGACTAACAGAGTAATGTCTGTAGGTATGCTAACGGGTCGTCCTGCAGAGGAGATGCCCGGTTCTACGGGTGACCTTCTTCCCGAGCTCTCGCAACTGCACGGGCGAGTTCGGCAGGCGATGCGAGGCATTACCCAGGCCTTATGGCCTTCCCACTCCATGCCCGAGGGCCTTCGAGAGGTTTCGGAGAAGCTTAAGGGAGCTCGGCGGCGCTTCTGGTTGTGGAAGATATCAGCCTGCCGACAAGGCGCTAGGGAGGCCTGGGCCATGGTGAAGACGTGGTACACGAAGTCTGACCCAAACCATATGGCCGAGGTCGGACCTGTGGGGCCTAACGGGAAGGAGATCCCTGTAAGCTTAGTGTACGGCCAAGTAGAATTGGCCGCAAAGTATTCCCAGCAGGACTGTAAGTTAGACAGCCTGTTAGATGGTATTGAAGAGGAATACAATCAGTCAGAGTGACTATGTAATTTTAATTGACATGTGTAATGCCTTCTAGCCGGATTGTAGATCGTTTGTCGTTGCCAACCTTTTCGCTTCAACCTCAGGACCTGACGTTCCGGAGTGTGTCCGAATACCCTACCGGTTATGTAAGAACCAGGATATGCGTGGAGACCAGGCATAGGGGTCATTAGTGCTTTATCAGACAAGTGCCCAACTAGTTATGTTATATTACATGGTTAGTAAGAAACATCTTCCAGAGAGAATAGTTCCGTTAGGGGTTCCTTTCTTTGGGAGGCATGCCCTAAAGTGCATGTCCGGACTGCAAACGCAGGAAAATCATCTGGGGGCATATATATAAATAAGTAAAAAAGGTCATCTTTTAGTTCACCGACTGAATATTCCCTTAAGAACGCTAGCTTTCGGCTTCACCCAGTCTGAGGTACACATCCGGCTGATCCGGCAGTAACAATCGTAGAGGTGCTCCCTTTACCACCTTGCCGAACAATCGGGAACGTAGGGTAAGCACAGGAGCCAGGCAACCCAGCTTGGCCAAAACTTAAGTCATATCGATGCATATAATGGTGAAGAAAAGGTACATGCGGAAGTTTGACACATGTGGTGGGCGTGAAGCCCGTGTAAATAAGCTTCTGTTAAAGAAGCCCCCAGGTTTAATGAGCGCGAGTAGCACGTCACTTGAGGAGCCTTTAAGGGCTATAAAAGAAAAAAGGGGAAGGAGAGAAATGTAAGACAGAAAATGTAAAAATGGACAGAGGAAGGAGACAAACACAGAATCCGGCGCTAGGCATAGAATCTTCGGAGACGGGCTGCGTTCCATGGGTTCGGCTCGAGTCGGTTATCCGATGCATCTCGCAGGCGGTATGCTCCACCAGTCAGGACTTGGTCGATTATGAAGGGACCTTCCCACTTGGGCTTCAGCTTGTCCTTTTTCTTGTCCGGCAGGCGTAGAACTAATTCACCAACGTTGTAGTTTTTGGCCCGCACTTCTCTGCTTTGATATCTTCGAGCCTGCTGTTGATAGAATGCGGAACGGGCTTTTGCCACATCGCGCTCCTCCTCTAAGGCGTCCAAACTGTCCTGCTGATCGAGCTCGGCTTCCCTTTCTTCGTACATGCGCACTCGAGGTGAGTCATGAATTATGTCGCAGGGCAAGACTGCCTCTGCGCCGTACACCATAAAAAATGGTGTGTATCCGGTGGTGCGATTCGGCGTGGTCCGCAGCCCCCAGAGTACGGAGTCGAGCTCCTCTACCCAGTGCGTGTTAGATTCCTTGAGGGAACTCACTAATCTGGGTTTGATGCTGCTCATGATGAGACCATTTGCACGTTCGACCTGACCGTTAGTTTGTGGGTGATAGACGGAAGCATAATCGAGCTTGATGCCCATGTTTTTGCACCAGAGTTTTACCTCATCGGCCGTAAAGTTCGTGCCATTATTGGTGATGATGTTGTGGGGGATGCCATAACGGTGTACGACCCCGGATATAAAGTCTATCGCAGGTCCGGATTCGGCCGTCTTAACAGGCTTGGCTTCTATCCATTTGGTGAATTTATCCATCATGACCAGTAAGTATTTTTTTCTTGTGGGTTCCGCCTTTAAGGGGTCCCACCATGTCAAGCCCCCAGACCGCGAAAGGCCAAGTGATGGGGATAGTTTGGAGGGCGGTGGGTGGCATATGGCTTTGGTTTGCAAAAATCTGGCAACCGACGCATCGTTGGACCAAGTCCTGAGTGTCCGCCCGGGCCGTCGGCCAATAAAAGCCTGTACGGAAAGCCTTGCTTACAAGGGACCGGGCTGCGGCGTGATGGCCACCAAGTCCGGCATGAATTTCAGCCAGCAGGTTCCGCCCTTCCTCTTCGGAGATGCACCTTTGAAGGACTCTGGTAGTGCTTTTCTTATAAAGTTCTCCCTCATGGACTTTATAGGCTTTAGATCGCCGCACTATACAGCGTGCCTCGTTTTGGTCCTCTGGGAGTTCCTGCCTAGTAAGGTAGGCTAGGAATGGTTCTGTCCACGGGGCGATAACGGCCATTAGTACGTGGGCTGAGGTTGTGATTTCATTGGCAGAGCCTCCGATTATGTCAGATTGTTCGGCGTCGGACAGTGCGGTTGGGTCCGGGCTAATATTGCCATGTTCCCCTTCCCATACTACGGATGGCTTGAACAGCCTTTCCAGGAAGATGTTGGGGGGGACCGCATCGCGTTTTGCGCCGATGCGTGCCAGGACATCTGCCGCCTGATTGTTTTCTCGGGCTATATGGTGAAATTCGAGCCCTTCAAACCGAGCTGACATTTTGAGGACGGCGTTGTGGTAAGCTGCCATTTCTGGATCCTTGGCATCGAAGTCTCCATTTATTTGGGATATCGCGAGGTTCGAATCCCCGTGCACCTCTAGGCGTTGAATGCCCATGGATACTGCCATCCGGAGACCATGTAAAAGGGCCTCATATTCGGCTGCATTGTTGGAGTCCATGTACATAATCTGGAGTGCATATTGAACTGTCTCCTATGGGGGACGTCAAAACGACACCGGCCCCTAGTCCGGCCAACATTTTGGAACCGTCAAAGTGCATGATCCAGTTTTAATATGTGTCGTACTCTTTAGGGAGTTCGGCCTCCGTCCATTCTGCGACGAAGTCGGCCAAAACTTGTGACTTGATAGCTCGCCATGGCCTATAAGTTATGTCGAACGGGAGGAGCTCAATGGCCCTTTTTGCAATCCGGCCCGTTGCGTCACGGTTTTTTATAATATCGTTGAGTGGTACTTCCGATGCTACTGTGATTGAACACTCTTGAAAGTAGTGTCGTAGCATCCGGGATGCCATGAATACCGCATATGCAATCTTTTGATAATGTGGGTACCGTGATTTGCATGGGGTGAGGACAGTGGACACATAGTAAACCGGCTTTTGAAGGGGGAATTTGTGTCCGTCCGTTTCCCGCTCGACGACGAGTACTGCGCTAACAACTTGATGGGTTGCTGCAATGTACAATAGCATTGGTTCGCCGATGTTTGGCGCGGCCAGGACAGGGTTTGTTGCCAATATGGCTTTTATTTCCTCGAGTCCGGCCATGGAGGCATCCGTCCACTCGAAGTGTTCGGTGCCCCGAAGGAGGCGATAGAGGGGTAGCACCTTTTCTCCCAAACGGGAGATAAAGCGGCTTAGAGCCGCCATGCATCCGGTTAATTTTTGTATTTGTTTGAGGTCCTTTGGGATATCCAATTGTGAAAAAGCTCGGATCTTGGCTGGATTTGCTTCGATTCCTCTACCGGATACAATGAAGCCCAAGAGCTTTCCGGCTGGAATGCCGAAAACGCATTTTTCCAGATTTAGCTTGATGTCATATGCTCGGAGGTTGTCAAATGTAAGCCTCAAGTCATCTACTAGAGATTCGACATGTCTTGTTTCTACGACCACATCATCCACGTATGCCTCTACTGTTTTGTCGATCTGGTTTGCCAGACATGTCTGAATCATGCGCTGATATGTTGCGCCGGCGTTTTTGAGCCCGAAAGGCATTGTGTTGAAGCAGAATGGGCCGTATGGGGTGATGAATGCCGTTGCGGCTTGGTCTAACTCGGCCATCTTGATTTGATGGTAACCGGAGTATGCATCGAGGAAGCACAAAGAATCGTGCCCTGCAGTGGCGTCGATAATTTGATCGATGCGGGGGAGGGGGAAGGGATCCTTTGGGCAAGCCTTGTTAAGGTCTTTGAAATCAACGCACAGGCGCCAGGATTTGTCCTTCTTTGGTACCATCACCAAGTTTGCTAGCCAGTCTGGATGTTTTATGTCTCTGATAAATCCGGCCTCCAATAGTTTGGCTAGCTCCTCTCCCATTGCATGTCTCTTGGGCTCAGAGAAACGCCAAAGGGCTTGTTTGACAGGTTTGAATCCTTTTAGAATATTTAAGCTGTGTTCGGCCAGCCTGCGTGGGATTCCTGGCATGTCTGAAGGGTGCCAGGCAAAAATGTCCCAGTTCTCCCGTAGGAATTCTCGCAGTGCGGCGTCTACATCGGGGTTTAATCGTGCCCCCATGGAAGCTGTTTTATTGGGGTCCGTTGGATGGACCTGGAATTTGACTATTTCATCCGCTGGTTTTGAAGGAGGTGGACTTGGATCTTTTGTCGAGTATCACATTGTCCCTATTTACCGTGGAGCGCAGCGTAGTCAGTTCCTCAGCCACTAGGGCTTCGGACAGTGCCTCAAGGGACAATGCGGCTGTCTTGTTTTCGGCGCGGAGTGCTATGTCCGGATCACTAGCGAGAGTGATGATTCCGTTCGGCCCGGGCATCTTGAGCTTCATGTACCCGTAATGGGGTATTGCTTGGAAGATTGTAAACGCTTCCCGCCCCAGCAGAGCGTGGTGTCCGCTACTGAATGGGGCCACTTGGAATGTGACCTCTTCGGACCTATAATTATCCGGCGTGCCGAACACCACATCTAGTCTGATTTTTCCTGTACAGCGCGCTTCCCGACTGGGGATTATTCCTCTAAAGGTTGTGCTGCTTCGCTCAATGCAGTTCCGGTCTATTTCCATTTTTTCAAGGGTTTGCTCATAAATGAGGTTCAATCCGCTGCCTCTGTCCATGAGTACCTTGGTGAAGCGAAAGCCGTCCACTATAGGACTGAGTACCAATGCAGCTGGTGCTCGAGCTGTTCGGAATTTAGGTTCATCACTGGCATTAAAAGTAATAGCCATGTCACTCCATGGGTTTATTGTTGCTACTTGATAGACTTCGGCGAGGCTTCGGAGTGTTCTTTTTCGCATATTATTTGATCCGAAAGTCTCGAAGACTGTTAAGACTGTACTGGAGTCCCTGAGTTGGCTTTCTGCGGCCTCCGGAATTAGGAGATCTTCGCCCCTTTTGGCCGCCTGCTAGAGTATCCAACATGCTCTAAGGCTATGAGTTGGTGTGGCATCCTCTATACTATGAATTTTACAGGGTCCATTAAGCCATCCCTCCAATACGGTTCCATGCCCTGTAGAGGGTTTTGGTTTTTTGGTTTTTAACCCGGGTGTCTGATGATGATGCACCCTTTTATTTTGGACGAGGTTTCTATTCAGGGCCGGATTGTCCCAAAATTTAGTTTCGGTTTTCCGGGCGCTTTCCATCGCACAGTACTTTTGTACTATGGTTGCCAAGTCAGCGAAGCGTGTAAGATCACGACGACCTATGGCGTTGAGGATTCCCTTGTCTATGTAATTATTGCAGAAGATTGAGATTGCGTCTTCCTCGCTGCAGTCCTTTATCTTGTTCATAACCAGGAGGAACCTTGCCCAGTAATGATGTACTGTTTCTTCGGGCTTTTGCCTGATTTGGGATAGATCGCTTATGTCCGGTGGGTGGGTGGAATTAAATCCGGAACTTCACCCAATCTAAGACTCAGAGGCCAAGGAGTTTCCGAACTCTTAAGTTTGGATTCTTGGATGTTGTCTAGTTAATCTAGCCCATTGCCTGATTCTAAGTTCAGGTCTTGAGTTACATCCTCCCCTCCGCGGGTATCTAGCTTGGAGGGATCGGGAATCCAGACGTAGCTAGTCCTTGAGATATATGAAGAGTCGCCGCACTGTGCCTCTACCACGGCAACGTGATGGGTGACTTGAGGAGAATTAATTTCTCTTAGATCGGGTTTAAGCCCAACCTGGTCATAATCCGTGGTGACCCCCAAGGCGGCGATGCGATCCAAGAGCTCGTTTACGGAAGAGAGCTCCATTGGATCTAACTGCTCGACGAGTTCCGAGCTGACGTGAAGATTTCTTTTGATGACCCGAGAGGTCACCGTCGGTGCAATAGTCGAACAGGCGGTCATGAGAAAACCGCCTAGACGGAGAGTTTGGCCTACAGCCAAGGCTCCCTTAGTAACGGCACCATCTTTAAAGATGGGAA
This sequence comes from Triticum aestivum, assembly GCF_018294505.1. Taxonomy (NCBI): domain Eukaryota; kingdom Viridiplantae; phylum Streptophyta; class Magnoliopsida; order Poales; family Poaceae; genus Triticum; species Triticum aestivum. Next base: position 17,732,567 of record NC_057806.1, read on the forward strand.
GAGGCATCCTTCCTGATTGCGACAGCACAGAGGAACTCTCAATGAAAGCACCAATGTCGGTGTCAAAATCGGCGGATCTCGGGTAGGGGGTCCCGAACTGTGCATCTAGGCCGGATGGTAATAGGAGGCAAGGAACATGATGTTTTACCCAGATTCGGGCCCTCTTGATGGAGGTAAAACCCTACGTCCTACTTGATTAATATTGATGATATGGGTAGTACAAGAGTAGATCTACCATGAGATCAAGGAGGCTAAACCCTAGAAGCTAGCCTATGGTATGATTGTTGTATGATGAAGTTGTCCTACGGACTAAAACCCTCCGGTTTATATAGACACCGGAGAGGGTTAGGGTTACACAAAGTCGGTTACAATGGTAGGAGATCCAAATATCCGCATCGCCAAGCTTGCCTTCCACGCCAAGGAAAGTCCCATCCGGACACGGGACGAAGTCTTCAATCTTGTATCTTCATAGTCCTGGAGTCCGGCTGAAGGTATAGTCCGGCTACCCAGACACCCCCTAATCCAGGACTCCCTCAAGTGGAGTAATAGTGTGACACTCCAAAATTTTAATTTGGTTTTTTATCAAAAACCTTGTGGTTTTATTTGAAAAGAGGCATTTTAAATTTTCTTTCAGAAAACCTTCCTCTTAAAAACATCCTTTGCTTTGGCAAGGATTTTATTTTTTCAAACTTTGGTGTTTGAATCTTTTGAAACTTCTTCTCTGTTGGTTCCCTCTCAAAATTATTTTTGGGAGTTTAAATTTTTTTCTTTTAAAATGAAACTCTATGAAAAACTTAGGATTTTCATATCTTGAAAACCACCCATGACTTGGCATTTTTGCCCATGTGGTAAAAACCCCTCCAAAACCTCCCCTCCTCCTTGTGATCAACCTAAGTTCTCTGTCCCAACTAATCCAAACAAGTTTTGGATTTTATTCTAATTATTTTTCCTCTCAAATCAATTCTGAAAATTATTTGGAGCCTGAGTAATTTTCAAAGCAAGTACCCTATTGCATTTGAGTTTTGACCTCAAACCAACTCTCCTGGATAGTCCTTTGTACCCACAACTCAGAACCATCTTGATCCACTCCTACTCTTTTCAAATTTTTCAAAATTCAGTCTCTGCAAGTTTGGACCAGATTTGCCAAATTTGATGAAATTCATATCTACACTCCTCCAAAAATTCCACCAAAATTCAGGAAGCCTACTGGAGCAATGAGTAGCCACTCCACCAAAAATCAGCTCAAGGAAAAATCACCAGAGGCCAAATTCATTCTGTCGAACACCTTGCATGCACTGCTGCTGTTCAAAATTCAGAAAATTCAGTTTCAGTGTCGTTTTCGTCCGTCAGTTTCTATCACGCGTAGACAGTGCGCTTGGCTCGATGCTCGTAGCCCCTCCCTCTTGTCCGGAGCTTCACACGCGTGCGTGGAGCCTTCCTGGCGTCGGTGGCGCGCTGGCCCGCCCTCGCCGGCGTCTTCTGCGGCGTCGGGACCTCCCGTGGCGGCCGACAGAAGGCACACCACGGCAGAACGCCGTTCAGCGCCGCCCAAAGCCCCTTGGCTCTCCGCGTGTCCCTGCCGTGCCAGCGCACGCCCGTGGCACCGTCGCCGTGGCCCGGCAAGCACGGAACGTGCTCCCTGCCGCCGACGGGCCGCGCCACCCCCGTTCCGTCGAGCTCACCCATAGCACCAAACCCCGGCCCGTTTAGCGCCTAAATGGGATCGGTGGACCTCAACGGCAATGCCCAAACCCCTAATCCCCCTGCACATCCACGGCACCGCCGTAATCACTCGCCGGAGATCCCCGTTCACGGCAACCGCCTCGGGCCGCCTATAAAAAGGGCCCCCGAGCTCACCCTCGTGCACGCAGCATCACCACTCCTCACCAACGCCACGCCAGGCCACTAGGGGGACCCCGAGGAGGTCTCCTCCCCCAACTCCGGCCGCCCCGATCCGCCTCGGCCTCCACCACGATTCGCTCCGGTGAGGCCATCTCCGGCGCCCAAACCCCGTCCGTTACCCCCTCTAGCTACCAGGAACATAACCCCCTCTTCAATTTGACCTCTGCAGCCCTCTCCGACGAGTCCCTCGACCACCCGAGCCGCCGTCCGCCGGAGCAAAGCTCGCCGTCGACGTGGTACTCGCCGGCGACCACCACCACCACCATCCGACGCGGAATGGCGCCCTGAGCACGGAGGTACCCTCCGATCCCCCTGCCTCGCCGTGGATCGCCGCCGGCGACCACCGCGGCTCTCGGGCGCCGACGAGCTTCGTTCCCCTTTTTTTTGAAGTTCAAACCTGACAGGTGGGACCCCACCGTCAGCCTCTCTGCTCTCTCTATTGAAACGTTTTCTGGAAGCGCCTTCGGGCAAAGTACGTTTTCCCTTTGGGCTGGCGTAGTTTCTGCCGAAGCGTTTCTGTTTTTATAAGCTAGCCCCTGGAAACTTTCTGTTTCATTACAGATGAGTCCCTGGGCAAAAACCCTTATAACTTTTAAACAGAAAAGTATTTTTGATTGATTCTTTTTCTGTTCTCTTTAAAATTTTGTCTAGTTTTTTATCAGATTTATTTTAAAAATATTTGAAATACTTTCTGTGCACTCCTTGGTATTTACGATAGCGCATATATTTTCTTTATACCGTAGATACCGAAGGAGGTGACGGAGCCGCGAACTTCACCGAGCTAGGCTCCGACTACTCTGAACCAGGCAAGCATGTTTGAACTTTTGATATGATGAGTGTCTTGGCATGTTTTGCATTTAGTTAGTTTCATAGCATGCTGAGAAGCATATCGATGAACGTTATTTTATGTGACAATGAGGTAAGTGAGTTCGATGATCCATATGTGAATGGATGTGAGGATGAATGGCCATGTGTTGGCATGAGTATGGGTGAGATGGCAGTGTCGTAGCATGCCAGTCTTACGCCAGACTATGTGACTTCAGTGTCAAACCGTATCGGTCCAGTTCCTCTCATTTCCTTCCCTGTACTACCACATGTTTTCCGCAAGGAATATGGTTTAGTAAGTTGCAAACCGCTTTTCTGGTACACACCAAAAGGAGAGGCCGTGATGATGGTTCCATGGCCCTGGATTAAAGCCAGTCATCCGGTCAGGGGGCATGGGTGTTTCCGGTTGGGACCGAGAGGGGGGCACCCCTTAGAGCGCGCGTATATAAATTTGATCCCATGCTATTCGAGATTGTGATCTCCCCGTCTCAAAAGTTTTTCTTGGACGATGTCTAGGGTGATTCCTAGCATCGAGAGGTAGGATGGGTGTGTACTGGTTAGCTGTGTTTTCTTCCGAAATACCGTAAACGGAACTAGTCCTTCGTGACTACGGAAATCCGTTGGCTGTGGGAAAAATTTTGTACAAACTCTGCAGAGTCTTATATTCCTCCAAATCATCTATTCCCTGTCCCAGATCGATATTATCTTATCCTAATCAAATGTCAGTTTTGATGGCAGAGACTCCGGTGATTCGCTTGAGTGCTAATTCCGGTTAAATGATTATCCCTGTGGATGGACTAACCCATTTATTCTTATGAATTAAATGTTTATTATGAGTATTATTTACCTGTGAATAAAAGCCCTTTCTGCGATGTCGCTCAGACGTCCGACTGTGGCATTGTTGTATTTTACTTTTCTTTTAAAGCCCTTTCTATGATGTCACCCCGACGTCCGACTGTGGCATTTCTTTTAAAGCCCTCTTTGTGATGTCGCCCGACGTCCGACTGTGGCATTTCTTTTAAAAGCCCTTTCTGTGATGTCGCCCCGACGTCCGACTGTGGCATTCCTTTTAAAGCCCTTTATGTGGCGTCACTAAGACGCCCGACTGTGGCATCATTTCCTTTTATTTATTTATTAACCTTTCGAGGCATCGCTTCAGACACCCGATCGGTATTCATTTGTGTTTTATTGGGATTTCAGGCGGACTACCGCCGTTTCCCTTTTACTTACCTTGTTATGCTAATTTTGAAATGTACATTGGTGAATTATTCATGACGCATCCATGCATGCATTTGTTATATCTTACGTCTGAACTGTCTTGTCAGTACTTTCATAGTACTCACTGGCTTGTTGATTTGGCCAGATGCTGACGAAGGCGATCTCATGGATGAAGAGTTTGATAGCGAGTCCGACACCTAGAGGAGTCCCAGTCAGTCTCGTGCGACCCTGGATTTGGTCACTGTTTTATATCCGCTTCCGCTACCAAATAAATTCATCGAGCCTCACCTCGACGCTCGATGAGATGACAGACTTAGAGTCTTGTATTTCTCTCCCCGCTGTGTTTTTCCACCACCGCCCTATCCTCGAGTCAGTAGTATGCCTCCACACCACTGTGTCATGTCCGCCTTTATGTATAATTATTGGCATGCTTGTAATAATTTGGTTCAGCAACCATAGTTCGACCCTGTAATATATTTTATGCTACTGGCTTATTGTATCAAGAATTTGTCTACCAGTGAGGAGGATTTCTCTCATACTGGACTCAAAAGATTGGTTTCTCAATAAATATTTTTATTGGAAAACCGGTCGTGACAAATAGTAATAGATGCAGAATCGTTTCGATCTACTTGTCAAAGACGTGATGCCTATATACATGATCATGCCTAGATATTCTCATAACTATGCTCAATTCTGTCAATTGCTCAACAGTGATTTGTTCACCCACCATAGAATACTTATGCTCTTGAGAGAAGAAACTAGTGAAACCTATGGCCCCCGGGTCTATTCTCATCATATCAATCTCCATCACTTTAATCTTTCTTTGCTTTTTACTTTGCTTTTACTTTTTACTTTGCATCTTTATACCAAAAATACCAAATATATTACATCTATCAGATCTCACTCTCGTAAGTGACCGTGAAGGGATTGACAACCCCTAATCACGTTGGTTGCGAGTAGCTATCGCTTTGTGCAGGTACGAGGGACTTGAGCGTGGGCTCCTACTGGATTGATACCTTGGTTCTCAAAAACTGAGGGAAATACTTATGCTACTTTGTTGTATCATCCCTTCCTCTTCGGGGAAAACCAACGCAAGCTCAAGACGTAGGAAAAGGATTTCTGGCACTGTTGCCGGGGAGTCTACACAAAAATTCAACATACCAAGTACCCATCACAATCCCTATCTCTCGCATTACATCATTTGCCATTTATCTCTCGTTTTCCTCTCCCCCCAATTCACCCTTGCAGTTTTATTCGCCCTCTCTCTCTCTCTATCCATCCTCCCTCTCTATTTGCCTCTTGTTTGATCATGTGCTAGTTTGCTCGCTTGTCATTATGTCTGAAATTGGGGAAGTTATCGCCAATATGGGCGATAACAATATCATGGAAAATTCTAATGCTCCTGCTAAAGAACCTACCATCTTTCATACAAAAAAATTCCGTGTTGGTAGTGGTAATATTATTGGAAAAGGAGTTATTCAAGATTTCTTTACTTGTGCCGGTGCTTTACCTTCTATGGGTAGTTCTATCCTTCACAGAACTAGTAGTCTTGCAGACGCTATTGCCATGCTTGTAATTGAACTTGAAAGACAATTCATGCACATGCATCCTTCCATACAAAGGATTTTCTGGAATTTTCTAATATTGAGCATTCTTCTGTTAAGCATGCCGCTACTATCTTTTTGGCTCATGAGTTTAGATTCATAATAAGAGAAGTCAAAGAAATCTTTGCGCATTATAGGGTGGACGCTTGCCGTCCTTCCATAGAAACTATCCTCTTTGATCAAGAAGAAATAATGCGTTTTCAATCTCTAGATTATGTTGCTTTCAATGAAAATCTTAGAAGAAGGGTTCCTACCAATGTTTTAGTTGATAGAATTTTTGAACTTAATGATGATTTGGCTATTCGCAATAATGAGCTGGGATATTCTCTTGAATATAGGCTTACAAAGTTCTGTCAAAAGAATGCTTATAATGATGAATTGGTTGTGCATTACGAAGGACCAAAGGAGGAACCTATACCTCCCAAGGTTGATCTTGGGGACTTTTGTCCCGTTAAATTTAGTCCTTTTGATTACTTTTGCTTGCCTCAAAGAAAGCTTTCTTCTGAACGTAGAGAATATGAAATGAGTTTTGATAATCTATCTTACTATTATGGCAATATCTAGATCTATCCTCGCTTTTATGCCTAGCTAGGGGCGTTAAACGATAGCGCTTGTTGGGAGGCAACCCAATTTTATTTTTATTCCTTGCTTTTTGCTCCTGCTTAGTAAATAAATAAATTATTTAGCCTCTGTTTTGGTTGTGTTTTTTGTGTTTAATTAGTGTTTGTGCCAAGTAGAACCGTTGGGAAGACTTGGGGAAAGTCTTGTTGAACTTGCTGTAAAAAACAGAAATTTAGCGCTCACGAGAACTGCGGTCATTTTTATTTTAAGATTGATATTTAGTTAATTCTTTTTGCAGATAATTAGTAGATAAATTCCTCACGTCCAGAAGTTTATTTTAGAATTTTTGGGGTTCCAGATCTTTCGCTAGCTACAGATTACTACAGACTGTTCTGTTTTTGACAGATTCTGTTTTTCATGTGGTGTTTGCTTATTTTGATGAATCTATGGCTAGTAAAATAGTTTATAATCCATAGAGAAGTTGGAATACAGTAGGTTTAACACCAATATAAATAAAGAATGAGTTCACTACAGTACCTTGAAGTGGTATTTTGTTTTCTTTCGCTAACGGAGCTCACGAGTTTTCTATTTTGAGTTTTGTGTTGTGAAGTTTTCAAGTTTTGGGTGAATTCTTTTGATGGATCATGGAACAAGGAGTGGAAGGAGCCTAAGCTTTGGTATGCCCATGGAACCCCCAAGATAATCCAAGGACACCAAAAAGTCAAAGCTTGGGGATGCCCCGGAAGGCATCCCCTCTTTCGTCCACTTCCATCGATAATTTACTTGGAGCTATATTTTTATTCACCAACATGATATGTGTTTTGCTTGGACCGTCTTGTATTATTTGTGTCTTTGTGTCTTAGTATGCCAAAATCATCCTTGTTGTACACACCTTTTGAGAGAGCCATACATGAATTAAAATTTGATACAATACTCTATGTGCTTCACTTATATCTCTTTGAGCTAAGTAATTTTGCTCTATGTGCTTCACTTATATATTTTGAGCTAAGTAGTTTTGCTCTATGTGCTTCACTTATATCTTTTGAGCTAGATAATTTTGCTCTATGTGCTTCACTTATATCTTTTGAGTGTTATAATTTTGCTCTATGTGCTTCACTTAGATCTTTTAGAGCACGGTGGTGGATTTGTTTTAAAGAAACTATTGATCTCTCATGCTTCACTTAAATTATTTTGAGAGTCTCTTAATAGCATGGTAACTTGATTAATAATAATATGCTTGGTATTCAAGATTTGTGAAACTTTCTTTTGAGTGTGTTGAATACTAAGAAAAGATTGAAGCATGATAATTGTTTTGAGATATGGAAGTGATAATATTAAAGTCATGATAGTTGAGTAGTTGTGAATTTAAAGAATACTTGTGTTAAGGTTTGTGATTCCCGTAGCATGCACGTATGGTGAACCGTTATGTAACAAAGTCGGGGCATGATTTATTTATTGATTGTCTTCCTTATGAGTGGCGGTCGGGGATGAGCGATGGTCTTTTCCTACCAATCTATCCCCCTCGGAGCATGCGCGTAATACTTTGCTTTGATAACTTCTAGATTTTTTCAATAAGTATATGAGTTCTTTATGACTAATGTTGAGTCCATGGATTATACGCACTCTCACCCTTCCACCTTTGCTAGCCTCTCTAATACCGCGCACCTTTCGCCGGTATCATACACCTACCATATACCTTCCTCAAAACAGCCACCATACCTACCTATTATGGCATTTCCATAGCCATTCCGAGATATATTGCCATGCAACTTTCCACCATCTAGTTCATCATGACACATTCACCATTGTCATATTGCTTAGCATGATCATGTAGTTGACATAGTATTTGTGGCAATGCCACCATTCATAATTTCTTCATACTTGTCACTCTTGATTCATTGCATATCCCGGTACACCGCTGGAGGCATCCATATAGATTCATACCTTGTTTTAGAATTGAGTTGTAATCATTGAGTTGTAAATAAATAAAAGTATGATGATCATCATTTAGTAGAGCATTGTCCCAAAAAAAGGCCCAAAAAAAGAAAATAAATAAAAAGGGGAAATGCTACTATCCTTTTACCACACTTGTGCTTCAAAGTAGCACCATGATATAGCGAGTCTCATATATTGTGCTTCAAAGTAGCACCATGTTCTTCATATAGAGAGTCTCATATGTTGTCACTTTCATATACTAGTGGGAATTTTTCATTATAGAACTTGGCTTGTATATTCCAATAATGGGCTTCCTCAAAATTGCCCTAGGTCTTCGTGAGCAAGCAAGTTGGATGCACACCCACTAGTTTCTTTTGTTGAGCTTTCATACATTTATAGCTCTAGTGCATCCGTTGCATGGCAATCCCTACTCACTCACATTGATATCTATTGATGGCCATCTCCATAGCCCGTTGATATGCCTAGTTGATGTGAGACTATCTTCCCCTCCTTTTTGTCTTCTCCAGAACCACCATTCTGTTCCACCTATAGTGCTATATCCATGGCTCACACTCATGTATTGCGTGAAGATTGAAAAAGTTTTGAAAAAGTTAGAGTATGAAACAATTGCTTGGCTTGTCATCGGGGTTGTGCATGATTTAAATACTTTGTGTGGTGAAGATGGAGCATAGCCAGACTATATGATTTTGTAGGGGTAACTTTCTTTGGCCATGTTATTTTGAGAAGAAATAATTGCTTTGTTAGTATGCTTGAAGTATTAATATTTTTTATGTCAATATAAACTTTTGTCTTGAATCTTTCGAATCTGAATATGCATACCACAATTAAGAAGATTTGCATTGAAATTATGCCAAGTAGCACTCCGCATCAAAAATTCTCTTTTTATCATTTACCTACTCGAGGACGAGAAGGAATTAAGCTTGGGGATGCCTGATACGTCTCCAACGTATATATATATTTTTGATTTCTCCATGCTATGTTATCTACTGTTTTGGACTATATTGGGCTTTATTTTCCACTTTTATATTATTTTTGGGACTAACCTATTAACCCGAGGCCCAGCCCAGAATTGTTGTTTTTTGCCTATTTCAGTGTTTCGGATAAACGGAATATCAAACGGAATAAAATCTTCGGGAACATGATTTTCTCACCGAACATGATCTAGGAGACTTGGACCCTGCTCCAAGGAACAAAAGAGGCGGTCACGAGGGTGGGGGCGCCCCCCTAGGGCGCGCCCCCTGCCTCATGGGCCCCTCGTTGCTCCTCTGACGTACTTCTTTCGCCTATATATACACACGTACCCCCAAACGATCAGAACAGGAGCCAAAAACCTAATTCCACCGCCGCAACTTTCTGTATCCACGAGATCCCATCTTGGGGCCTGTTTCGGAGCTCCGCTGGAAGAGGGTCGTCATCACGGAGGGCTTTTACATCATCCTAGCCCCTCCGATGAAGTTTGAGTAGTTTACCTCAGACCTTCGGGTCCATAGTTAGTAGCTAGATGGCTTCTTCTCTCTCTTTGAATCTCAATACAAAGTTCTCCCCCTCTCTTGTGGAGATCTATTCGATGTAATCTTCTTTTTGCGGTGTGTTTGTTGAGACCGATAAATTGTGGGTTTATGATCAAGTCTATCTATGAATAATATTTGAATCTTCTCTGAATTCTTTTATGTATGATTGGTTATCTTTGCAAGTCTCTTCGAATTATCCGTTTGGTTTGGCCAACTAGATTGGTAGTTCTTGCCATGGGAGAAGTGCTTAGCTTTGGGTTCGATCTTGCGGTGTCCTTTCCCAGTGACAGAAGGGGCGGCAAGGCATGTATTGCATCGTTGCCATCGAGGATAACAAGATGGGGTTTATTTCATATTGCATGAATTTATCTCTCTACATCATGTCATCTTGCTTAAGGCGTTACTCTATTTTTAACTTAATACTCTAGATGCATGCTGGATAGCGGTCGATGAGTGGAGTAATAGTAGTAGATGCAGAATCGTTTCGGTCTACTTGTCACGGACGTGATGCCTATATACATGATCATGCCTAGATATTCTCATAACTATGCTCAATTCTGTCAATTGCTCAACAGTAATTTGTTCACCCACCATAGAATACTTATGCTCTGGAGAGAAGCCACTAGTGAAACCTATGGCCCCGGGGTCTATTCACATCATATCAATCTCCATCACTTTAATCTTGTTTTGCTTTTTACTTTGCTTTTACTTTTTACTTTGCGTCTTTATACCAAAAATACCAAAAATATTATATCTATCAGATCTCACTCTCGTAAGTGACCGTGAAGGGATTGACAACCCCTAATCGCGTTGGTTGCGAGTAGCTATCGCTTTGTGCGGGTACGAGGGACTTGAGCATGGGCTCCTACTGGATTGATACCTTGGTTCTCAAAAACTGATGGAAATACTTACGCTACTCTGCTGCATCATCCCTTCCTCTTCGGGGAAAACTAACACAAGCTCAAGACGTAGCATCTAGCGCGCAGTATTGTCTTCGGCATTGCAGGGCAGGTTCCTCCTCCGAATACACCACGGAAGAATTTGAACACAAGCATAGTGTCTGACCCTGCAAAATAAGTTCCACATACCACCGTAGAGAGAATAATTTTTCCACAAATCTAATTTGCTGACTTGTTTTGGCAACACGACCTTATGCCATGGCCCGGTGATTATTCGAACCATTTCTTTTAACTAGCCCTGCACATAACGCGAGGCAGTTTTTGACACGTCTTGTCAAAGCAGAGATCATGTTCCCCTAATTACGGGATTCTCATCAATACGGTCGTGGGTAACCCAACCGTGTCTAGGACTCCTAGATTATAGGCAAGTCCCAAATGGCTACGGAGAGGACGCTTGATATTCACCCTCTTTATAAAGGGACAAGGCTTTTACTTTTTTCCCTCTCGTGCTCAATCGAATCCATCCCCCGCCTCAAGTTCTAACACCCAAAGCCCAGGTCAGGTGCTCTGGACCTTCAATCATGTCCGGATCTAGCCTTCAAGGTCGGTGGATGCCCTCCTCCGTTACGGAAGAAGACATCAAGAAGTTGAGGGAGGCTAGATACCTGACCGCCGAGGTTTCGCATCGGCTGCCTGCCTGAGGGCAGGTCGTCCCTACTCCTGAACCCAACGAAGACGTCGTGTTCATCTCCCACTTTCTTCGAGGTCTAGGCCTCACTCTGGATCCCTTCATTAGGGGGTTGATGTTTTATTACGGGCTAGATTTCCATGATCTAGCCCTGGACTCCTTTCTCCATATCTCGGCATTTATTGTCGTATGTGAGGCCTTCCTCTGCATTACCCCTCACTTCGGCCTGTGGCTCAAGACCTTCGATGTGAAGCCGAAGATGGTCGAGGGGCAGCATGTAGCGTGCGGAGGCGCATTAATAAGCAGGATCGCTGGAGCTCCATGGCCAAAGGGTTCCATTCCAGAGGTGTCCGGATTATGGCAACGGGAGTGGTTTTACATCACAGCTCTCAGAAGTGCCAAGTGGGCGGCTGCCCCTACTTTCCACTCAGGCCCTCCACCACAATTGATGTCATGGATTAGCAGAAGGCTGAGCTGGGGTCCATCCAAGGATGTTCCTGTACTGTAGAGCCACATTCGAGATCTCTTCGAAGGAGATTTTAGTTTGATTATGGTAATGCAAGTCATGCTGGTTCGACGAATCCAGCCATGCAAATGCCGGCCCCTCCGCATGTGGGAGTTCAACCCAGAAGGATCGTGTGCTATTCAGAATTTCCTCGGCCTGACGCTCGAGGAGATGTATAAATCATTCTTCGGACCCCAGATAGAGTGTCCGGACACTACCGAGGACGTGGGCCTGAGCAGCAACCGCACCGCCGACCAAGTAAGTTATCCTCTAGCCGAACACACCGTCTTTCATTTATCATGATGTCATTATGAGAAATCGCTCTTTGACCAGGACTGGATAACAAAGGCAAAGATGATCTGGTGTTCGGCCCCCCTTCCGGAAGGCTTGGAGAATCCGGTGCTGGAAAAGATGCTCGAGCTAGCACCTTGCCCGGAGCCCTCACAGGAAGATAAAGGGGGGAATAAAGGGGACGAAAGCGGGCCTCCACCGCTACCCATTCCGACTGAGGGAACGGGCGCCTCCGTGAGGGAGGATAACACAGGGGAGGAATCTAGCATTCTCTCACCCCGGGGAAGGAAGAGGACTGCCCCTGAAGATCCGGAAACCACGGTTTCCAAACGGGAGAAGAAGTCTCCACCAGAGGGTCCTGCCTTGGAGGGTACTCTTGCCGCACAAAGTCCGCGCGGGGATCTGCCCTCTAACGAGCTGTAAGTAATCAAAAAGTACTTTAATAGTGAAGATATACTACTTCACTTCTGAGGAAAATAACCGAAGCATTTATCTTGCAGTTCGGATCTTAGCCCTTCTCAGCAGAGCTCGTCTTCGGGGGATCTTCTTCCAGAGATGATGGAGAGCGAAACTCCTCCCCCGGACTCCCCCGCTCAAGAAGCGGGCGACCTTGAAGTGTCGTCACGGAGGGCCTCTCCGGATCCGGTGAGGCCAGAAGATAATCCTATAGTCACCCGAAGTCCTCAGCGTCCGTCTCTTGAAGAGAGCAAACAAAAGAGTCTGGCGCCGTCTGGTATGCGGTCGGACGGACTGAGGGAGCTGTTGGAGCGAGCGGCCATCTCAGAAGAACACCATACGTTAATGGGTACGATGATGAAAAGAATTTCATTCGCCGAAAGAGGATTGCATGAAGCCTTTATGAGTCTACTGACAGGCTTTGAGGTACGTGATACTTTTTGATAGTACTGCACATTTTTAGGTGTGCCCTGTGTAGATAGTAGCCCCTGAGACTCTGGTTGTCATCGAGAACGGCGGCGAACAGAGGATCGTAGTCCCAGGTAGTAACCAAACCGCCTTTATGTGCAGGTGGTGGAAGCTCCGTTGGCTAGCCGGACTAATGAGTTTGCCGAACTAAAGCGGCAACTGGATGCGGCAGATGCCGACATCAAACTTTTTAACAAGCGGCTTGACGAGGCACAGGGTAAGTAATACTTTCTGGTGAATGTCACATAGTAAGAGCAGCATGATGCCAGTATCTTTAATATGTTGTGACTACAGATGGAGCTGCCACCATGGAGACCCTTTGGGCGGAACATGCCCGAGCCAAAGAACAAGCAAGGAGTAGTAATGCGGCTGCTTTGAAGGCGGCCGAAGAGTTGAGGGCTGAGAAGTCCGCGCATTGCGAGAACAAAGAGAAAATGGCCAAGATGGCTGTAAAATTAAAAGAGACTGCCGACCGTTGCCAGTTCCTTGAAGAAGAAAACCGAGTGAAGGCGACAGACCTTGAAAAGGCCACAATGATGACCAAAGACACCCGCTCTGCTATGAGAGCGAAGAAGGAGGAGCTGCGTGAAGCCGGGGATATTGCGGCTGGGAAGCCCTTCATGCTGCGAAGGAAGTTCAGAGATCCACGGTATGCCCCTCTGGATCGGCTGTGGAGTTCGGCAGACGCATATATGGACTTGGCGGCGAGCGCTGTCTATGCGGCCAAATACTTCCAAGATCAAACAGACTATGAAGTGGACAAGCTGTTTTGGTCACAATTTAACGCTCCAGAGCGTCCGCTTCCATTGACTGGTCAGCTAGCCAAATGGGCCGAACTCAATAGGTTGTCCGGACTCGCCATGAGGTCTATCGTGGATCAGCTGTGGCCGGAAAAGCCGAAGCCGAACAGCTATTTCAGCTTAGTGCAGCAGTTCCTTGGTGCGGTGCCATGCATCAATGCGATGAAGAGGTTGGCGTGCATAGAAGGCTCGCGAATGGCCCTTGCCCGTGTTAAAGCATACTGGGCGGAGATGGATGCTATCACTGTTGCGGCGCAGGGTTCGGCCATAGGCCGAGTGGCTGCCAAGCACTATTTCGAAGAGGTTCTCGAGGGTGCTCGTTTGATAGAGGCCCAGTGCTCGAAGAATATTATGTTTGAGTGACATGTATTCCCATTGTAAACACAATGTTTTTATGAAATTTATTAAGGCTGTGTTTATACTTTTGCCTGAAAGTAATTATGATGCCTCATGTGCGGCCGTTTATGTATACATGTGTATAACCTGAAAGATTGCAGTCGTCAGCTTCAGCCCCCACGCATATAATGCGGAGGTGTTCGTAGAATACGCATGTTCACACTTCACCCAACGTCTTGGCCCTATTAAGGAGGTGATAGCGCAGCAAACGAGGCAACCGGACTATAATGCTTTAACACTTTCACTTATCCATAGGAGTTTGACGGTGGGGCTACTATATAGCCCCTGGTGGCTCCGCACTCTCCCGAATTCGGGGCGCGTACATGCCTGGCTGGGAAACGGACCTTCGTTAAGGCGGAGGAATTCTAACATTCCGATAGGTCATCGAGTGATTGACCAGTCTCACGCTATATCATGACAGTCAGTTTTTGGCTTTCTCTACTGAGGTGCTCATCCGGATGACCCGGGGCACAATCGCAGTAGTACTCCTAGTGCTACCTTAGCCGATAGAGCGGAACGTAAGGTACCAAAACATAGGAGCCGGGCAAACCCAACATTTGACCAAAGACAAGATTCGGAGCTGATGCATATAAGGCCAAACTCGTGACGCCGAACACTCCCTAAGGTATTCGGTCTTTATGGTATAAACTGGGCCTAAATATTGCCCTTTGTAAGAAGCCCCTGGTGTCCAGGTACGTGCATTATTCTGACGTGGCCACATGCCAAGACGCCAGCATCCTTCTCAATTGTACTGAGAATCTAAGGGATGTGTATCAACAAGAGACAGTAAAAAAGGTTGACGCAGGATCTTAATCTAAAAAGAATCCTTGGGACGGGTCCCTGCTGCACGTCTGTGCCTGTGTCTCCGTTGTGCCATATCCTGGACGGGTGTAGCACGGTGGTCATCTGTAAAAGAGAGGAACTTAGGTGAAAAGTTGTCGTGCAAAAAGGTAGGTTTTAAAGAAACCATGTAAATTTCAAGATGAGTAAAAATTGCCACTTGTTTGCGCGTGTTGAGACCCTTGTGTTTGTGATAGGGGTGTGGCCATCAAACCTATACGAATTTCATATAGCTGCGCTGGACTCGTCTAACCGTGTCCGTGGTCTTGACGACCTATCGAATACTTTAGTTGGTGAGGCTGTTTTAGTGTGCGGCTGCTGATACGTCTCCAAGGTATCTATAATTTTTGATTGCTCCATGCTATATTATCTACTGTTTTGGACTATATTGGGCTTTATTTTCCACTTCTATATTATTTTTGGGACTAACCTATTAACCGGAGGCCCAGCCCAGAATTGTTGTTTTTGCCTATTTTAGTGTTTCGGAGAAACAGAATATCAAACGGCGTCCAAACAGAATAAAACCTTCGGGAACGTGATTTTCTCACCAAACGTGATCCAGGAGACTTGGACCCTACGCCAAGGAACAAAAGAGGCGGTCACGAGGGTGGGGGCGCCCCCCACCCTAGGGTGCGCCCCCTGCCTCGTGGGCCCCTCGGTGCTCCACCGACGTACTCCTTCCTCCTATATATACATACGTACCCCCAAACGATCAGAACAGGAGCCAAAAACCTAATTCCACCGCCGCAACTTTTTGTATCCACGAGATCCCATCTTGGGGCCTGTTCCAGAGCTCCGCCGGAAGAGGGTCGTCATCACGGAGGGCTTCTACATCATCCTAGCCCCTCCGATGAAGTGTGAGTAGTTTACCTCAGACCTTCGGGTCCATAGTTAGTAGCTAGATGGCTTCTTCTCTCTCTTTGAATCTCAATACAAAGTTCTCCCCCTCTCTCGTGGAGATCTATTCAATGTAATCTTCTTTTTGCGGTGTGTTTGTTGAGACCGATGAATTGTGGGTTTATGATCAAGTCTATCTATGAATAATATTTGAATCTTCTCTGAATTCTTTTATGTATGATTGGTTATCTTTGCAAGTCTCTTCGAATTATCCATTTGGTTTGGCCAACTAGATTGGTTGTTTTTGCCATGGGAGAAGTGCTTAGCTTTGGGTTCGATCTTGCGGTGTCCTTTCCCAGTGACAGAAGGGGCGGCAAGGCACGTATTGCATCGTTGCCATCGAGGATAACAAGATGGGGTTTATTTCATATTGCATGAATTTATCTCTCTACATCATGTCATCTTGCTTAAGGCGTTACTCTATTTTTAACTTAATACTCTAGATGCATGCTGGATAGCGGTCGATGAGTGGTGTTGGTGTCAAAATCGGCGGATCTCGGGTAGGGGGTCCCGAACTGTGCGTCTAGGCCGGATGGTAACAGGAGGCAAGGAACACGATGTTTTACCCAGGTTCGGGCCCTCTTGATGGAGGTAAAACCCTACGTCCTGCTTGATTAATATTGATGATATGGGTAGTACAAGAGTAGATCTACCACGAGATCAAGGAGGCTAAACCCTAGAAGCTAGCCTATGGTATGATTGTTGTATGATGAAGTTGTCCTACGGACTAAAACCCTCCGGTTGATATAGACACCGGAGAGGGTTAGGGTTACACAAAGTCGGTTACAATGGTAGGAGATCCAAATATCCGCATCGCCAAGCTTGCCTTCCACGCCAAGGAAAGTCCCATCCGGACACGGGACGAAGTCTTCAATCTTGTATCTTCATAGTCCTGGACTCCGGCTGAAGGTATAGTCCGGCTACCCGGACACCCCCTAATCCAGGACTCCCTCAGTAGCCCCCGAACCAGGCTTCAATGACGACGAGTCCGGCGCACAGATTGTCTTTGGCATTGCAAGGCGGGTTCTTCTCCAAATTCCGTGTACCTGCTGAATAACGTCTGATTTTCGTAATGTAGCGCACCTTGGCTTCCACGCCCAATAATGGTCGTCTTCCACGTGTCAAACGAATGCGAGAAGTCGGGGTGTTTTTACATTCACACCCCTAGCCGCATAAACGAGCCGCCTATTTAATGGGATGGGGATTCAGATCCAAACCACACCTTCTCCTCCCGCGAGTAATCATCAGAGCGCCTCCAGCAAAGGTCCATTCCAACATGGCCAGCCGTCACAGCTCCTCCTCTCGCCCTTCCAGTCCTAAACCTGGAGACTAGGAGAGGTGCTCCATCCCGCACAGCGAGCTAGTGTCGCTTCAGGCCAAGGGATTTCTCCCTCAGGCCTATATGGTCCCGGTCCGAGCCGGACTCGCCACCTATAATGGTGGAGAGCAAGCGGAGAGCACCCCCAATCCCTCCAAAGGAGAGCGGGTGTGCCTCGTCCCTTATCTAATAAGAGGACTTGGATTTCCAATTCATCCATTTCTCCGTGGGCTTCTGGAGTTCTACGGCCTCCAGCTGCACAATCTCACGCCCGCCTCTATATTGCATATCGCGGGCTTCGTCGCCCTTTGCGAGCTATTCTTGGGTGTTGAGGCTCATTTCGCGCTGTGGAAGAGGTTATTCTGCTTGGTGCCCCGCTCTCAAGAGGGGTCTATATATCAAGTGGGCGGAGCCGAAGTGTGGCGTATCGCCGGGACCGGATATCTATCCGGAACCCCAAAGAAGGCGTCCGAGGACTGGCCTTCGGAATGGTTTTATATAGATGATGTCCCGCTGCCGGATCCTATCCGGGTCGGTCTCCCCGAATTCAACAGTGCTCCCTTAAAGAAACGCCTAAGCTGGCGTCCGCGGAGCTCTCAGAGAGAAGGCGACAGGGACGTCCTTCACCTGATGGGTCGGATAAGACTATTGGCTCATTCCGGACTAACCATGATTGGAGTCATGGCCGCATGCATTATGCGGGGGGTGCAGCCGCTTCAATATAGAGGCCACCCCATGTGGGATTTTAACGGGGAGGATGACGCCACCCGTTACGGTCGTAAGGGGCCAGCCTCAGCTGCCGCTCTAGTAAAGATCTTATCCTCTTTGTACAAGGGAGAAGAGGAGGAATTCCTCCGCGTCAACCCGCAGGGCGGATTTACTATGTACAACCCTCCGAGTTGGGTAAGTGGACAATTGTGCTTGCCCATCCGTTTTATATTCCCATGATTAAATATGTAGTCTAACGATTTCAACGCAGGAACTGCGTCAGGAAGTAAAGGATATAAACAGCCGTCCCCCACAGCCCGAGGATCCAGAACGGTCCCTCGATCCGGACTCCGAAGAGGATCCGGACATATCGGTGGAGCTGATTGACGGGGTGTTTCATCAGCTAAGCAAGGACAATACCTTGGTGGCCATTACGGCTGATTACCCAGGGTTAATCCCGGCCTCCCAGGTAACAGAGAGCGGAGTCTCATCCCCTTGAGAAGGAATCCATTCTCACGCATTTCAGTTTTCCTGACAACGACCGTGTTTTGCAGGGGAGGTTTCCGAGGCGGGAGGCCGAACCTGCGGCGGCTAGCCAACGAGGGGCCGCAGGGCCCCGTGGGGTAAAAAGGAATGTAGTCCGGACTGAGACGCCGGCGCAAAGGTATAGCGCACCCTCTTTTTCCCTGGTGTTATTCCTTCAGGGCATATTAACGTTCGTGCTATCTTCAGGACGAAGAGACCTCGCCGGACTATATCCGGAGAGGTTGCCAATCGCGCCTCCACCAGCCAGGCTCCAACGCCTGGCCCGGAAGCGGAAGCGAACACAAGGCGCGCACCGGACGCTCCTCCGACAGAGGATGCGGACAGGCTGTCTGCCACCAATTCCGAGGTGGAGAGTGCCATGAACCACAGGCGTCGCCGGACAGTTCTTCGCGACGCTTGTTTCTCCCAAGAGGCATTAGATGCCTTCAATTCGGGAGATGCGTACCTCCGTGCCGCTCAAAATGGTTTAGCCAGAGCCACGGAGCAATATGTAAAAGACATACGGGTAAGAAAATTTTGGTAAATATATATATACCAGTAGCCCCCGAGACTTGAAACAGTTAGAGTAACTGATTTAAGGATCATTTGTTATGCAGGTTCTTACAGAGAAGAATACCGTACTGTCCCAGGAGCTGGAAGAGTGCAAAGCCCAACTGGAGGCCGCACTAGCCGCGGCAGGGGAGCCCAAAGAGACCCCCTCTGGTAAGATACACTTCGAAAGATTAGTATCTTGCGAAGTGCGGCGTGGGTGTAAATCTGACAAATCATATTGCAGATGGCGCCGGACTGGATCCGGAGAGGCAACAACTCTTACGCCGGCTAAAGGCCGGTGAGAGTATGCTGACAAGGGTGAGGCGGGAGAAGAATGATCTTCAGGATGCCAACACCAAGCTGGACGTTGAACTTAAAGATGTTCGTGGCCAGCTGTCGGACTCTACTAAGGAGAATCAGCGGCTTCGACGCGGCATATTTAGTAAGTGCTTAAGCGAATCTTTGAAAGAAAAGAGTTCGGCGAGGAAGTCGACTAACAGAGTAATGTCTGTAGGTATGCTAACGGGTCGTCCTGCAGAGGAGATGCCCGGTTCTACGGGTGACCTTCTTCCCGAGCTCTCGCAACTGCACGAGCGAGTTCGGCAGGCGATGCGAGGCGTTGCCCAAGCCTTATGGCCTTCCCACTCCATGCCCGAGGGCCTTGGAGAGCTTTCGGAGAAGCTTAAGGGAGCTCGGCGGCGCTTCCGGTTGTGGAAGATATCGGCCTGCCGACAAGGCGCTAGGGAGGCCTGGGCCATGGTGAAGACGCGGTACACGAAGTCTGACCCAAACCACATGGCCGAGGTCGGACCTGTGGGGCCTGACGGGAAGGAGATCCCTGTAAGCTTAGTGTACGGCCAAGTAGAATTGGCCGCAAAGTATTCCCAGCAGGACTGTAAGTTAGACAGCCTGTTAGATGGTATTGAAGAGGAATACAATCAGTCAGAGTGACTATGTAATTTTAATTGACATGTGTAATGCCTTCTAGCCGGATTGTAGATCGTTTGTCGTTGCCGACCTTTTCGCTTCAACCTCAGGACCTGACGGTCCGGAGTGTGTCCGAATACCCTACCGGTTATGTAAGAACCGGGGTATGCATGGAGACCAGGCGTAGGGGTCATTAGTGCTTTATCAGACAAGTGCCCAACTAGTTATGTTATATTACATGGTTAGTAAGAAACATCTTCCAAAGAGAATAGTTCCGTTAGGGGTTCCTTTCTCTGGGAGGCATGCCCTAAAGTGCATGTCCGGACTGCAAACGCAGGAAAATCATCTGGGGGCATATATATAAATAAGTAAAAAAGGTCATCTTTTAGTTCACCGACCGAATATTCCCTTAAGAACGCTAGCTTTCGGCTTCACCCAGTCTGAGGTACACATCCGGCTGATCCGGCAGTAACAATCGCAGAGGTGCTCCCTTTACCACCTAGCCGAACAATCGGGAACGTAGGGGTAAGCACAGGAGCCAGGCAACCCAGCTTGGCCAAAACTTAAGTCATATCGATGCATATAATGGTGAAGAAAAGGTACATGCGGAAGTTTGACACATGTGGTGGGCGTGAAGCCCGTATAAATAAGCTTCTGTTAAAGAAGCCCCCAGGTTTAATGAGCGCGAGTAGCACGTCACTTGAGGAGCCTTTAAGGGCTATAAAAGAAAAAGGGGAAGGAGAGAAATGTAAGACAGAAAATG
Organism: Triticum aestivum; assembly: GCF_018294505.1. Classification (NCBI taxonomy): domain Eukaryota; kingdom Viridiplantae; phylum Streptophyta; class Magnoliopsida; order Poales; family Poaceae; genus Triticum; species Triticum aestivum. Next base: position 17,753,177 of record NC_057806.1, read on the forward strand.
TAAAAAATGGACAGAGGAAGGAGACAAACACAGAGTCCGGCGCTAGGCATAGAATCTTCGGAGACGGGCTGCGTTCCATGGGTTCGGCTCGAGTCGGTTATCCGACGCATCTCGCAGGCGGTATGCTCCACCAGTCAGGACTTGGTCGATTATGAAGGGACCTTCCCACTTGGGCTTCAGCTTGTCCTTTTTCTTGTCCGGCAGGCGTAGAACTAATTCGCCAACGTTGTAGTTTTTGGCCCGCACTTCTCTGCTTTGATATCTTCGAGCCTGCTGTTGATAGAATGCGGAACGGGCTTTTGCCACGTCGCGCTCCTCCTCTAAGGCGTCCAAACTGTCCTGCCGATCGAGCTCGGCTTCCCTTTCTTCGTACATGCGCACTCGAGGTGAGTCATGAATTATGTCGCAGGGCAAGACTGCCTCTGCGCCGTACACCATAAAAAATGGTGTGTATCCGGTGGTGCGATTCGGCGTGGTCCGCAGCCCCCAGAGTACGGAGTCGAGCTCCTCTACCCAGTGCGTGTTAGATTCCTTGAGGGACCGCACTAATCTGGGTTTGATGCCGCTCATGATGAGACCATTTGCACGTTCGACCTGACCGTTAGTTTGTGGGTGATAGACGGAAGCATAATCGAGCTTGATGCCCATGTTTTTGCACCAGAGTTTTACCTCATCGGCCGTAAAGTTCGTGCCGTTATCGGTGATGATGCTGTGGGGGACGCCATAACGGTGTACGACCCCGGATATAAAGTCTATCACAGGTCCGGATTCGGCCGTCTTAACAGGCTTGGCTTCTATCCATTTGGTGAACTTATCCACCATGACCAGTAAGTATTTTTTCTTGTGGGTTCCGCCTTTAAGGGGTCCCACCATGTCAAGCCCCCAGACCGCGAAAGGCCAAGTGATGGGGATAGTTTGGAGGGCGGTGGGTGGCATATGGCTTTGGTTTGCAAAAAGCTGGCAACCGACGCATCGTTGGACCAAGTCCTGAGCGTCCGCCCGGGCCGTCGGCCAATAAAAGCCTGTACGGAAAGCCTTGCTTACAAGGGACCGGGCTGCGGCGTGATGGCCACCGAGTCCGGCATGAATTTCAGCCAGCAGGTTCCGCCCTTCCTCTTCGGAGATGCACCTTTGAAGGACTCCGGTAGTGCTTTTCTTATAAAGTTCTCCCTCATGGACTTTATAGGCTTTAGATCGCCGCACTATACAGCGTGCCTCGTTTTGGTCCTCTGGGAGTTCCTGCCTAGTAAGGTAGGCTAGGAATGGTTCTGTCCACGGGGCGATAACGGCCATTAGTACGTGGGCTGAGGTTGTGATTTCATTGGCAGAGCCTCCGATTATGTCAGATTGTTCGGCGTCGGACAGTGCGGTTGGGTCCGGGCTAATATTGCCATGTTCCCCTTCCCATACTACGGATGGCTTGAACAGCCTTTCCAGGAAGATGTTGGGGGGGACCGCATCGCGTTTTGCGCCGATGCGTGCCAGGACGTCTGCCGCCTGATTGTTTTCTCGGGCTATATGGTGAAATTCGAGCCCCTCAAACCGAGCTGACATTTTGAGGACGGCGTTGCGGTAAGCTGCCATTTTTGGATCCTTGGCATCGAAGTCTCCATTTATTTGGGATATCGCGAGGTTCGAATCCCCGCGCACCTCTAGGCGTTGAATGCCCATGGATACTGCCATCCGGAGACCATGTAAAAGGGCCTCATATTCGGCTGCATTGTTGGAGTCCGTGTACATAATCTGGAGTACATATTGAACTGTGTCTCCTGTGGGGGACGTCAAAACGACGCCGGCCCCTAGTCCGGCCAACATTTTGGAACCGTCGAAGTGCATGATCCAGTTTGAATATGTGCCGTACTCTTTAGGGAGTTCGGCCTCCGTCCATTCTGCGACGAAGTCGGCCAAAACTTGCGACTTGATAGCTCGCCGTGGCCTATAAGTTATGTCGAACGGGAGGAGCTCGATGGCCCATTTTGCAATCCGGCCCGTTGCGTCACGGTTGTTTATAATATCGTTGAGTGGTACTTCCGATGCTACTGTGATTGAACACTCTTGAAAGTAGTGTCGTAGCTTCCGGGATGCCATGAATACCGCATATGCAATCTTTTGATAATGTGGGTACCGTGATTTGCATGGGGTGAGGACAGTGGACACATAGTAAACCGGCTTTTGAAGGGGGAATTTGTGTCCGTCCGTTTCCCGCTCGACGACGAGTACTGCGCTGACAACTTGATGGGTTGCTGCAATGTACAATAGCATTGGTTCGCCGATGTTTGGCGCGGCCAGGACAGGGTTTGTTGCCAATATGGCTTTTATTTCCTCGAGTCCGGCCGTGGCGGCATCCGTCCACTCGAAGTGTTCGGTGCGCCGAAGGAGGCGACATAGGGGTAGCGCCTTTTCTCCCAAACGGGAGATAAAGCGTCTTAGAGCCGCCACGCATCCGTTAATTTTTGTATTTGTTTGAGGTCCTTTGGGATATCCAATTGTGACAAAGCTCGGATCTTGGCTGGATTTGCTTCGATTCCTCTACCGGATACAATGAAGCCCAAGAGCTTTCCGGCTGGAATGCCGAAAACGCATTTTTCCGGATTTAGCTTGATGTCATATGCTCGGAGGTTGTCAAATGTAAGCCTCAAGTCGTCTACTAGAGATTCGACATGTCTTGTTTTTACGACCACATCATCCACGTATGCCTCTAATGTTTTGCCGATCTGGTTTGCCAGACATGTCTGAATCATGCGCTGATATGTTGCGCCGGCGTTTTTGAGCCCGAAAGGCATTGTGTTGAAGCAGAATGGGCCGTATGGGGTGATGAATGCCGTTGCGGCTTGGTCTGACTCGGCCATCTTGATTTGATGGTAACCGGAGTATGCGTCGAGGAAGCACAACGAATCGTGTCCTGCAGTGGCGTCGATAATTTGATCGATGCGGGGGAGGGGGAAGGGATCCTTTGGGCAAGCCTTGTTAAGGTCTTTGAAGTCAACGCACAGGCGCCAGGATTTGTCCTTCTTTGGTACCATCACCAAGTTTGCTAGCCAGTCCGGATGTTTTATGTCTCTGATGAATCCGGCCTCCAATAGTTTGGCTAGCTCCTCTCCCATTGCCTGTCTCTTGGGCTCAGAGAAACGCCGAAGGGCTTGTTTGACAGGTTTGAATCCTTTTAGGATATTTAAGCTGTGTTCGGCCAGCCTGCGTGGGATTCCTGGCATGTCTGAAGGGTGCCAGGCAAAAATGTCCCAGTTCTCCCGTAGGAATTCTCGCAGTGCGGCGTCTACATCGGGGTTTAATCGTGCCCCGATGGAAGCTGTTTTATTGGGGTCCGTTGGATGGACCTGGAATTTGACTATTTCATCCGCTGGTTTAAAGGAGGTGGACTTGGATCTTTTGTCGAGTATCACATCGTCCCTGTTTACCGTGGAGCGCAGCGTAGTCAGTTCCTCAGCCGCTAGGGCTTCGGACAGTGCCTCAAGGGCCAATGCGGCTGTCTTGTTTTCGGCGCGGAGTGCTATGTCCGGATCACTAGCGAGAGTGATGATTCCGTTCGGCCCGGGCATCTTGAGCTTCATGTACCCGTAATGGGGTATTGCTTGGAAGATTGTAAACGCTTCCCGCCCCAGCAGAGCGTGGTGTCCGCTACTGAACGGGGCCACTTGGAATGTGACCTCTTCGGACCTATAATTATCCGGCGTGCCGAACACCACATCTAGTGTGATTTTTCCTGTACAGCGCGCTTCCCGACTGGGGATTATTCCTCTAAAGGTTGTGCTGCTTCGCTCAATGCGGTTCCAGTCTATTTCCATTTTTTGAAGGGTTTCCTCATAAATGAGGTTCAATCCGCTGCCTCCGTCCATGAGTACCTTGGTGAGGCGAAAGCCGTCCACTATAGGACTGAGTACCAATGCGGCTGGTGCTCGAGCTGTTCGGAATTTAGGTTCATCACTGGCATTAAAAGTAATAGCCGTGTCACTCCATGGGTTTATTGTTGCTACTTGATAGACTTCGGCGAGGCTGCGGAGTGTTCTTTTTCGCATATTATTTGATGCGAAAGTCTCGAAGACTGTTAAGACTGTACTGGAGTCCCTGAGGTGGCTTTCTGCGGCCTCCGGAATTAGGAGATCTTCGCCCCTTTTGGCCACCTGCCAGAGTATCCAACATGCTCTAAGGCTATGAGTTGGTGTGGCGTCCTCTGTACTATGAATTTTACAGGGTCCATTAAGCCATCCCTCCAGTACGGTTCCATGCCCTGTAGAGGGTTTTGGTTTTTTGGTTTTTAACCCGGGTGTCTGATGATGATGCACCCTTTTATTTCGGACGAGGTTTCTATTCAGGGCCGGATTGTCCCAAAATTTAGTTTCTGTTTTCCGGACGCTTTCCATCGCACAGTACTTTTGTACTATGGTTGCCAAGTCAGCGAAGCGTGTAAGATCACGATGACCTGTGGCGTTGAGGATTCCCTTGTCCGTGCAATTATTGCAAAAGATTGAGATTGCGTCTTCCTCGCGGTAGTCCTTTATCCTGTTCATAACCAGGAGGAACCTTGCCCAGTAATGATGTACTGTTTCTTCGGGCTTTTGCCTGATTTGGGATAGATCACTTATGTTTGGGTGGGTGGGTGGAATTAAATCCGAAACTTCACCCAATCTAAGACTCAGAGGCCAAGGAGTTTCCGAACTCTGAAGTTTGGATTCTTGGATGTTGTCCAGTGAATCTAGCCCGTTGCCTGATTCTAAGTTCAGGTCTTGAGTTACATCCTCCCCTCCGCTGGTATCCGGCTTGGAGGGATCGGGAATCTAGATGTAGCTAGTCCTTGAGATAGATGAAGAGTCGCCACACTGTGCCTCTACCACGGCAACGTTATGGGTGACTTGGGGAGAATTAATTTCTCTTAGATCGGGTTTAAGCCCAACCTGGTCATAATCTGTAGTGACCCCCAAGCCGGCGATGCGATCCAAGAGCTCGTTTACGGAAGAGAGCTCCATTGGATCTAACTACTCGATGAGTTCCGAGCTGACGTGAAGATTGCTTTTGATGACCCGAGTGGTCACCGTTGGTGCAATGGCCGAACAGGCGGTCATGAGAAAACCGCCTAGCCGGAGAGTTTGGCCGACAGCCAAGGCTCCCTTAGTAACGGCGCCGTCTTTAAAGACGGGAAGAGGCATCCTTCCTGATTGCGATGGCACAGAGGAACTCTCAATGAAAGCACCAATGTCGGTGTCAAAACCGGTGGATCTCGGGTAGGGGGTCCCGAACTGTGCGTCTAGGCCGGATGGTAACAGGAGGCAAGGAACACGACGTTTTACCCAGGTTCGGGCCCTCTTGATGGAGGTAAAACCCTAGGTCCTGCTTGATTAATATTGATGATATGGGTAGTACAAGAATAGATCTACCACGAGATCAAGGAGGCTAAACCCTAGAAGCTAGCCTATGGTATGATTGTTGTATGATGAAGTTGTCCTACGGACTAAAACCCTCCAGTTTATATAGACACCGGAGAGGGTTAGGGTTACACAAAGTCGGTTACAATGGTAGGAGATCCAAATATCCGCATCGCCAAGCTTGCCTTCCACGCCAAGGAAAGTCCCATCCGGACACGGGACGAAGTCTTCAATCTTGTATCTTCATAGTCCTGGAGTCCGGGTGAAGGTATAGTCCGGCTACCCGGACACCCCCTAATCCAGGACTCCCTCAAGTGGAGTAATAGTAGTAGATGCAGAATCGTTTCGATCTACTTGTCACAGACGTGATGCCTATATACATGATCATGCATAGATATTCTCATAACTATGCTCAATTCTGTCAATTGCTCAACAGTGATTTGTTCACCCACCATAGAATACTTATGCTCTTGAGAGAAGCCACTAGTGAAACCTATGGCCCCCGGGTCTATTCTCATCATATCAATCTCCATCACTTTAATCTTTCTTTGCTTTTTACTTTGCTTTTACTTTTTACTTTGCATCTTTATACCAAAAATACCAAAAATATTACATCTATCAGATCTCACTCTCGTAAGTGACCATGAAGGGATTGACAACCCCTAATCACGTTGGTTGCGAGTAGCTATCGCTTTGTGCAGGTACGAGGGACTTGAGCGTGGGCTCCTACTGGATTGATACCTTGGTTCTCAAAAACTGAGGGAAATACGTATGCTACTCTGCTGTATCATCCCTTCCTCTTCGGGGAAAACCAACGCAAGCTCAAGACATAGCAAGAAGGATTTCTGGCGCCGTTGCCGGGGAGTCTACGCAAAAATTCAACATACCAAGTACCCATCACAATCCCTATCTCTCGCATTACATTATTTGCCATTTGCCTCTCGTTTTCCTCTCCCCCCAATTCACCCTTGCCGTTTTATTCGCCCTCTCTCTCTCTCTCCATCCTCCCTCTCTATTTGCCTCTTGTTTGATCATGTGCTAGTTTGCTCGCTTGTCATTATGTCTGAAATTGGGGAAGTTATCGCCAATATGGGCGATAACAATATCATGGAAAATTCTAATGCTCCTGCTAAAGAACCTACCATCTTTCATACAAAAAAATTCCGTGTTGGTAGTGGTAATATTATTGGAAAAGGAGTTATTCAAGATTTCTTTACTTGTGCCGGTGCTTTACCTTCTATGGGTAGTTCTATCCTTCACAGAACTAGTAGTCTTGCAGACGCTATTGCCATGCTTGTAATTGAACTTGAAAGACAATTCATGCACATGCATCCTTCCATACAAAGGATTTTCTGGAATTTTCTAATATTGAGCATTCTTCTGTTAAGCATGCCGCTACTATCTTTTTGGCTCATGAGTTTAGATTCATAATAAGAGAAGCCAAAGAAATCTTTCCGCATTATAGGGTGGACGCTTGCCGTCATCCCATAGAAACTATCCTCTTTGATCAAGAAGAAATAATGCGTTTTCAATCTCTAGATTATGTTGCTTTCAATGAAAATCTTAGAAGAAGGGTTCCTACCAATGTTTTAGTTGATAGAATTTCTGAACTTAATGATGATTTGGCTATCCGAAATATGAGCTGGGATATTCTCTTGAATATAGGCTTACAAAGTTCTATCAAAAGAATGCTTATAATGATGAATTGGTTGTGCATTACGAAGGACCAAAGGAGGAACCTATACCTCCCAAGGTTGATCTTGGGGACTTTTGTCCCGTTTAATTTAGTCCTTTTGATTACTTTTTCTTGCCTCAAAGAAATCTTGCTGCCGAACGTAGAGAATATGAAATGAGTTTTAATAATATATCTTACTATTATGGCAATATCTAGATCTATCCTCGCTTTTATGCCTAGCTAGGGGCGTTAAACGATAGCGCTTGTTGGGAGGCAACCCAATTTTATTTTTATTCCTTGCTTTTTGCTCCTGCTTAGTAAATAAATAAATTATTTATCCTCTGTTTTGGTTGTGTTCTTTGTGTTTAATTAGTGTTTGTGCCAAGTAGAACCGTTGGGAAGACTTGGGGAAAGTCTTGTTGAACTTGCTGTAAAAAAACAGAAACTTTAGCGCTCACGAGAACTCCTGTCATTTTTATTTGAAGATTGATATTTAGTTAATTATTTTTGCAGATAATTAATAGATAAATTCCTCACGTCCAGCAATTTATTTTAGAATTTTTGGGGTTCCATATCTTGCGCTAGATACAGATTACTACAGACTGTTCTGTTTTTGACAGATTCTGTTTTGCATGTGTTGTTTGCTTATTTTGATGAATCTATGGCTAGTAAAATAGTTTATAATCCATAGAGAAGTTGGAATACAGTAGGTTTAACACCAATATAAATAAAGAGTGAGTTCATTACAGTACCTTGAAGTGGTATTTTGTTTTCTTTCGCTAACGGAGCTCACGAGTTTTCTATTTTGAGTTTTGTGTTGTGAAGTTTTCAAGTTTTGGGTGATTTTTTTTTGATGGATCATGGAACAAGGAGTGGAAAGAGCCTAAGCTTGGGGATGTCCATGGAACCCCCAAGATAATCCAAGGACACCAAAAAGTCAAAGCTTGGGGATGCCCCGGAAGGCATCTCCTCTTTCGTCCACTTCCATCGGTAATTTACTTGGAGCTATATTTTTATTCACCAACATGATATGTGTTTTGCTTGGAGCGTCTTGTATTATTTGTGTCTTTGTGTCTTAGTATGCCACAATCATCCTTGCTGTACACACCTTTTGAGAGAGCCATACATGAATTAAAATTTGATAGAATACTCTATGTGCTTCACTTATATCTCTTGAGCTAAGTAATTTTGCTCTATGTGCTTCACTTATATCTTTTGAGCTAAGTAGTTTTGCTCTATGTGCTTCACTTATATCTTTTGAGCTATATAATTTTGCTCTATGTGCTTCACTTATATCTTTTGAGTGTTATAATTTTGCTCTATGTGCTTCACTTATATCTTTTAGAGCACGGTGGTGGATTTGTTTTAAAGAAACTATTGATCTCTCATGCTTCACTTAAATTATTTTGAGAGTCTCTTAATAGCATGGTAATTTTCTTAATAATAATATGCTTGGTATTCAAGATTTGTGAAACTTTCTTTTGAGTGTGTTGAATACTAAGAAAATATTGAAGCATGATAATTGTTTTTGAGATATGGAGGTGATAATATTAAAGTCATGATAGTTGAGTAGTTGTGAATTTAAAGAATACTTGTGTTAAGGTTTGTGATTCCTGTAGCATGCACATATGGTGAACCGTTATGTAACGAAGTCGGAGCATGATTTATTTATTGATTGTCTTCCTTATGAGTGGCGGTCGGGGATGAGCGATGGTCTTTTCCTACCAATCTATCCCCCTCGGAGCATGCGCATAATACTTTGCTTTGATAACTTCTAGATTTTTTCAATAAGTATATGAGTTCTTTATGACTAATGTTGAGTCCATGGATTATACGCACTCTCACCCTTCCACCTTTGCTAGCTTCTCTAATACCGTGCACCTTTCGCCGGTATCATACACCTACCATATACCTTCCTCAAAACAGCCACCATACCTACCTATTATGGCATTTCCATAGCCATTCCGAGATATATTGCCATGCAACTTTCCACCATCTAGTTCATCATGACACATTCACCATTGTCATATTGCTTAGCATGATCATGTAGTTGACATAGTATTTGTGGCAATGCCACCGTTCATAATTTCTTCATACTTGTCACTCTTGATTCATTGCATATCCCGGTACACCGCCGGAGTCATACCTTGTTTTAGAATCGAGTTGTAATCATTGAGTTGTAAATAAATAAAAGTGTGATGATCATCATTCAATAGAGCATTGTCCCAAAAAAGGCCAAAAAAATAAAATAAATAAAAGGGGGCAATGCTACTATCCTTTTACCACACTTGTGCTTCAAAGTAGCACCATGATATAGCGAGTCTCATATATTGTGCTTCAAAGTAGCACCATGTTCTTCATATAGAGAGTCTCATATGTTGTCACTTTCATATACTAGTGGGAATTTTTCATTACAGAACTTGGCTTGTATATTCCAATAATGGACTTCCTCAAAATTGCCCTAGGTCTTCGTGAGCAAGCAAGTTGGATGCACACCCACTAGTTTCTTTTGTTGAGCTTTCATACATTTATAGCTCTAGTGCATCCGTTGCATGGCAATCCCTACTCACTCACATTGATATCTATTGATGGCCATCTCCATAGCCCGTTGATATGCCTAGTTGATGTGAGACTATCTTCCCCTCCTTTTTGTCTTCTCCACAACAACCATTCTATTCCACCTATAGTGCTATATCCATGGCTCACACTCATGTATTGCGTGAAGATTGAAAAAGTTTTGAAAAAGTTAGAGTATGAAACAATTGCTTGGCTTGTCATCGGGGTTGTGCATGATTTAAATACTTTGTGTAGTGAAGATGGAGCATAGCCAGACTATATGATTTTGTAGGGGTAACTTTCTTTGGCCATGTAATTTGAGAAGACATAATTGCTTTGTTAGTATGCTTGAAGTATTAATATTTTTTATGTCGATATAAACTTTTGTCTTGAATCTTTCGAATCTGAATATGCATACCACAATTAAGAAGATTTGCATTGAAATTATGCCAAGTAGCACTCCGCATCAAAAATTCTCTTTTTATCATTTACCTACTCGAGGACGAGCAGGAATTAAGCTTGGGGATGCCTGATACGTCTCCAACGTATCTATATTTTTTATTTCTCCATGCTATATTATCTACTGTTTTGGACTATATTGGGCTTTATTTTCCACTTTTATATTATTTTTGGGACTAACCTATTAACCGGAGGCCCAGCCCAGAATTGCTATTTTTTGCATATTTCAGTGTTTCGGATAAACGGAATATCAAACGGAGTCCAAACGGAATAAAATCTTCGGGAACATGATTTTCTCACCGAACGTGATCTAGGAGACTTGGACCCTGCTCCAAGGAACAAAAGAGGCGGTCACGAGGGTGGGGGCGCGCCCCCTGCTTCGTGGGCCCCTTGTTGCTCCTCCGGCGTACTTCTTCCTCCTATATATACACACGTACCCCCAAACGATCAGAACATGAGCCAAAAACCTAATTCCACCGCCGCAACTTTCTGTATCCACGAGATCCCATCTTGCGGCCTGTTTTGGAGCTCCGCCGGAAGAGGGCCGTCATCACGGAGGGCTTCTACATCATCCTAGCCCCTCCGATGAAGTGTGAGTAGTTTACCTCAGACCTTCGGGTCCATAGTTAGTAGCTAGATGGCTTCTTCTCTCTCTTTGAATCTCAATACAAAGTTCTCCCCCTCTCTTGTGGAGATCTATTCGATGTAATCTTCTTTTTGCGGTGTGTTTGTTGAGACCGATGAATTGTGGGTTTATGATCAAGTCTATCTATGAATAATATTTGAATCTTCTCTGAATTCTTTTATGTATGATTGGTTATCTTTGCAAGTCTCTTCGAATTATCCGTTTGGTTTGGCCAACTAGATTGGTAGTTCTTGCCATGGGAGAAGTGCTTAGCTTTGGGTTCGATCTTGCGATGTCCTTTCCCAGTGACAGAAGGGGCGGCAAGGCACGTATTGCATCGTTGCCATCGAGGATAACAAGATGGGGTTTATTTCATATTGCATGAATTTATCTCTCTACATCATGTCATCTTGCTTAAGGCGTTACTCTATTTTTAACTTAATACTCTAGATGCATGTTGGATAGCGGTCGATGAGTGGAGTAATAGTAGTAGATACAGAATCGTTTCGGTCTACTTGTCACGGACGTGATGCCTATATACATGATCATGCCTAGATATTCTCATAACTATGCTCAATTCTGTCAATTGCTCAATAGTAATTTGTTCACCCACCATAGAATACTTATGCTCTGGAGAGAAGCCACTAGTGAAACCTATGGCCCCGGGGTCTATTCACATCATATCAATCTCCATCACTTTAATCTTGTTTTGCTTTTTACTTTGCTTTTACTTTTAACTTTGCGTCTTTATACCAAAAATACCAAAAATATTATATCTATCAGATCTCACTCTCGTAAGTGACCGTGAAGGGATTGACAACCCCTAATCGCGTTGGTTGCAAGTAGCTATCGCTTTGTGTAGGTACGAGGGACTTTAGCGTGGGCTCCTACTGGATTGATACCTTGGTTCTCAAAAACTGAGGGAAATACTTACGCTACTCTGCTACATCATCCCTTCCTCTTCGGGGAAAACCAACGCAAGCTCAAGACGTAGCATCCGGCGCGCAGTATTGTCTTCGGCATTGCAGGGCGGGTTCCTCCTCCGAATACACCATGGAAGAATTTGAACACAACGATAGTGTCCGACCCTGCAAAATAATTTCCACATACCACCGTAGAGAGAATAATTTTTCCACAAATCTAATTTGCTGACTTGTTTTGGCAACACGACCTTATGCCATGGCCCGGTGATTATTCGAACCGTTTCCTTTAACTAGCCACGCACATAACGCGAGGCAGTTTTTGACACGTCTTGTCAAAGCAGAGATTGTGTTCCCCTAATTACGGGATTCTCATCAATACGGTCGTGGGTAACCCAACCGTGTCTAGGACTCCTAGATTATAGGCAAGTCCCAAACGGCTACGGAGAGGACGCTTGATATTCACCCTCTTTATAAAGGGACAAGGCTTTTACTTTTTTCCCTCCAGTGCTCAATCGAATCCTTTCCCCGCCTAGAGTTCTAACACCCAAAGCCCAGGTCAGGTGCTCCGGACCTTCAATCATGTCCGGATCTAGCCTTCAAGGTCGATGGATGCCCTCCTCCGTTACGGAAGAAGACATCAAGAAGTTGAGGGAGGCCAGATACCTGACCGCCGAGGTTTCGCATCGGTTGCCTGCCCGAGGGCAGGTCGTCCCTACTCCTGAACCCAACGAAGACATCGTGTTCATCTCCCACTTCCTCCGAGGTCTAGGCCTCACTCTGGATCCCTTCGTTAGGGGGTTGATGTTTTATTACGGGCTAGATTTCCATGATCTAGCCCTGGACTCCTTTCTCCATATCTCGGCATTTATTGTCGTATGTGAGGCCTTCCTCTGCATTACCCCTCACTTCAGCCTGTGGCTCAAGACCTTCAATGTGAAGCCGAAGATGGTCGAGGGGCAGCATGTAGCGTGCGAAGGCGCATTAATAAGCAAGATCGTTGGAGCTCCATGGCCAAAGGGTTCCATTCCAGAGGTGTCCGAATTATGGCAACAGGAGTGGTTTTACGTCACAGCTCCCAGAAGTGCCAAGTGGGTGGCTGCCCCTGCTTTCCGCTCAGGCCCTCCACCATAATTGATGTCATGGATTAGCAGAGGGCTGAGCTGGGGTCCATCCAAGGATGTGCCTGTACTGTAGAGCCGCATTCGAGATCTCTTCAAAGGAGATTTTAGTTTGATTATGGTAATGCAAGTCATGCTGGTTCGACGAATCCAGCCATGCAAACGCCGGCCCCTTCGCATGTGGGAGTTCAACCCAGAAGGATCGTGCGCTATTCAGAATTTCCTCGGCCTGACGCTCGAGGAGATGTATAAATCATTCTTCGAACCCCAGATAGAGTGTCCGGACACTATCGAGGACGTGGGCCTGAGCAGCAACCGCACCGCTGACCAAGTAAGTTGTCCTCTAGCCGAACACACCGTCTTTCATTTATCATGACGTCATTATGAGAAATCGCTCTTTGACCAGGACTAGATAACAAAGGCAAAGATGATCCGGTGTTCGGCCCCCCTTCTGGAAGGCTTGGAGAATCCGGTGCTGGAAAAGATGCTCGAGCTAGCACCTTGCCCGGAGCCCTCACAGGAAGATAAAGGGGGGAATAAAGGGGGCGAAAGCGGGCCTCCACCGCTACCCATTCCGACTAAGGGAACGGGCGCCTCCGTGAGGGAGGATAACCCAGGGGAGGAATCTGGCATTCTCTCACCCCGGGGAAGGAAGAGGACTGCCCCTGAAGATCCGGAAACCACGGTTTCCAAATGGGAGAAGAAGTCTCCACCAGAGGGTCCTACCTTGGAGGGTGCTCTTGCCGCACAAAGTCCGCACGGGGATCTGCCCTCTAACAAGCTGTAAGTAATCAAAAAGTACTTTAATAGTGAAGATATACTACTTCACTTCTGAGGAAAATAACCGAAGCATTTATCTTGCAGTTCGGATCTTAGCCCTTCTCAGCAGAGCTCGTCTTCGGGGGATCTTCTTCCAGAGATGATGGAGAGCGAAACGCCTCCCCCGGACTCCCCCGCTCAAGAAGTGGGCGACCTTGAAGTGTCGTCACGGAGGGCCTCTCTGGATCCAGTGAGGCCAGAAGATAATCCTATAGTCACCCGAAGTCCTCAGCGTCCGGCTCTTGAAGAGAGCAAACAAAAGAGTCCGGCGCCGTCTGGTATGCGGTCGGACGGACTGAGGGAGCTGTTGGAGCGAGCGGCCATATCAGAAGAACACCATTCATTAATGGGTACGGTGATGGAAAGAATTTCGTCCTCCGAAAGAGGATTGCATGAAGCCTTTATGAGTCTACTGACAGGCTTTGAGGTACGTGATACTTTTTGATAGTACCGCACATTTTTAGGTGTGCCTTGTGTAGATAGTAGCCCCTGAGACTCTGGTTGTCGTCGAGAATGGCGGCGAACAGAGGATCGTAGTCCCAGGTAGTAAACAAACCGCCTTTATGTGCAGGTGGTGGAAGCTCCGTTGGCTAGCCGGACTAATGAGTTTGCCGAACTAAAGCGGCAACTGGATGCGGCAGATGCCGACATCGAACTTGCTAACAAGCGGCTTGACGAGGCACAGGGTAAGTAATACTTTCTGGTGAATGTCACATAGTAAGAGCAGCATGATGCCAGTATCTTTAATATGTTGTGACTGCATATGGAGCTGCCACCGTGGAGACCCTTCGGGCGGAACTTGCCCGAGCCAAAGAACAAGCAAGGAGTAGTAATGCGGCTGCTTTGAAGGCGGCCGAAGAGTTGGGGGCCGAGAAGGCCGCGCATTGCGAGAACAAAGAGAAAATGGCCAAGATGGCTGTAAAGTTAAAAGACACTGCCGACCGTTGCCAGTTCCTTGAAGAAGAAAACCGAGTGAAGGCGACGGACCTTGAAAAGCCCATGATGATGACCAAAGATACCCGCTCTGCTATGAGAGTGAAGAAGGAGGAGCTGCATGAAGCCGGGTATATTGCGGCTGGGAAGCCCTTCATGCTGTGAAGGAAGTTCGGAGATCCACGGTATGCCCCTCTAGATCGGCTGTGGAGTTCGGCAGACGCATATATGGACTTGGCGGCGAGCGCTGTCGATGCGGCCAAATACTTCCAAGATCAAACAGACCATGAAGTGGACAAGCTGTTCTGGTCGCAATTTAACGTTCCAGAGCGTCCGCTTCCATTGACTGATCAGCTAGCCAAATGGGCCGAACTCAATAGGTTGTCCGGACTCGCCATGAGGTCTGTCGTGGATCAGCTATGGCCGGAAAAGCCGAAGCCGAACAGTTATTTCAGCTTAGTGCAGCAGTTCCTTGGTGCGGTGCTGTGCATCAATGCGATGAATAGGTCGGCGTGCATAAGGCTCGCGAATGGCCCTTGCCCATGTTTAAGCTTACTGGGCGGAGATGGATGCTACCACTGTTGCGGCGCAGGGTTCGGCCATAGGTCGAGTGGCTGCCGAGCACTATTTCGAAGAGGTTCTCGAGGGTGCTCGTTTGATAGAGGCCCAGTGCTCGAAGAATATTATGTTTGAGTGACATGTATTGCCATTGTAAACACAATGTTTTTATAAAATTTATTAAGGCTGTGTTTATACTTTTGCCTGAAAGTAATTATGATGCCTCCTGTGCGGCCGTTTATGTATACATGTGTATAACCTAAAAGATTGCAGTCGTCGGCTTCAGCCCCCACGCATATAATGTGGAGGTGTTCGCAGAAGACGCATGTTCACACTTAACCCAACGTCTTGGCCCTATTAAGGAGGTGATAGCGCAGCAAATGAGGCAACCAGACTATAATGCTTTAACACTTTCACTTAGCCATAGGAGTTTGATGGTGGGGCTACTATATAGCCCCTGGTGGCTCCGCACTCTCCCGAATTCGGGGCGCGTACATGCCTGGCTGGGAAACGGACCTTCATTAAGGCGGAGGAATTCTAACATTCCGATAGGTCATCAAGTGGTTAACCAGTCTCATGCTATATCATGACAGTCAGTTTTCGGCTTTCTCTACTGAGGTGCTCGTCCGGATGACCCGGGGCACAATCGCAGTAGTACTCCTAGTGCTACCTTAGCCGATAGAGCGGAACGTAAGGTACCAAAACATAGGAGCCGGGAAAACCCAACATTTGACCAAAGACATGATTCGGAGCTGATGCATATAAGGCCAAACTCGCAACGCCGAACACTCCCTAAGGTATTCGGTCTTTATGGTATAAACTGGGCCTAAATAGTGCCCTTTGTAAGAAGCCCCTGGTGTCCAGGTACGTGCATTATTCTGACGTGGCCACATGCCAAGACGCCAGCATCCTTCTCAATTGTATTGAGAATCCGAGGGATGTGTATCAACAAGAGACAGTAAAAAAGGTTGATGCAGGATCTTAATCTAAAAAGAATCCTTGGGACGGGTCCCTGCTGCACGTCTGTGCATGTGTCTCCGTTGTTCCGTATCCTGGACGGGTGTAGCACGGTGGTCATCTGTAAAAGAGAGGAACTTAGGTGAAAAGTTGTCGTGCAAAAAGGTAGGTTTTAAAGAAACCGTGTAAATTTCAAGATGAGTAAAAATTGCCACTTGTTTGCGCGCGTTGAGCCCCTTGTGTTTGTGATAGGGGTGTGGCCATCAAACCTGTATGAATTTCATATAGCTGCGCCGTACTCGTCTAACCGTGTCCGTGGTCTTGACGACCTATCGAATACTTTAGTTGGTGAGGCTGTTTTAGTGTGCGGCTGCTGATACGTCTCCAACGTATCTATAATTTTTGATTGCTCCATGCTATATTATCTATTGTTTTGGACTATATTGGGCTTTATTTTCCACTTCTATATTATTTTTGGGACTAACCTATTAACCGGAGGCCCAGCCCAGAATTGTTGTTTTTTTGCCTATTTTAGTGTTTCAGAGAAACAGAATATCAAACGGAGTCCAAATGGAATAAAACCTTCGGGAACGTGATTTTCTCACCGAACATGATCCAGGAGACTTGGACCCTACTCCAAGGAACAAAAGAGGCGGTCACGAGGGTGGGGGCGCCCCCTGCCTCGTGGGCCCATCGGTGCTCCACCGACATACTCCTTCCTCCTATATATACATACGTACCCCCAAACGATCAGAACAGGAGCTAAAAACCTAATTCCACCGCCGCAACTTTCTGTATCCATGAGATCCCATCTTGGGGCCTGTTCTGGAGCTCCGCCGGAAGAGGGTCGTCATCACGGAGGGCTTCTACATCATCCTAGCCCCTCCGATGAAGTGTGAGTAGTTTACCTGAGACCTTCGGGTCCATAGTTAGTAGCTAGATGGCTTCTTCTCTCTCTCTTTGAATCTCAATACAAAGTTCTCCCCCTCTCTTGTGGAGATCTATTCGATGTAATCTTCTTTTTGCGGTGTGTTTGTTGAGACCGATGAATTGTGGGTTTATGATCAAGTCTATCTATGAATAATATTTGAATCTTCTCTGAATTCTTTTATGTATGATTGGTTATCTTTGCAAGTCTCTTTGAATTATCCGTTTGGTTTGGCCAACTAGATTGGTAGTTTTTGCCATGGGAGAAGTCCTTAGCTTTGGGTTCGATCTTGCGGTGTCCTTTCCCGGTGACAGAAGGGGCGGCAAGGCACGTATTGCATCGTTGCCATCGAGGATAACAAGATGGGGTTTATTTCATATTGCATGAATTTATCTCTCCACATCGTGTCATCTTGCTTAAGGCGTTACTCTATTTTTAACTTAATACTCTAGATGCATGTTGGATAGCAGTCGATGAGTGGAGTAATAGTAGTAGATGCAAAATCGTTTCGGTCTACTTGTCACGGACGTGATGCCTATATACATGATCATGCCTAGATATTCTCATAACTATGCTCAAGTCTGTCAATTGCTCAACAGTAATTTGTTCACCCACCATAGAATACTTATGCTCTGGAGAGAAGCCACTAGTGAAACCTATGGCCCCGGGGTCTATTCTCATCATATCAATCTCCATCACTTTAATCTTGTTTTGCTTTTTACTTTGCTTTTACTTTTTACTTTGCGTCTTTATACCAAAAATACCAAAAATATTATATGTATCAGATCTCACTCTCGTAAGTGATCGTGAAGGGATTGACAACCCCTAATCGCGTTGGTTGCAAGTAGCTATTGTTTTGTGCAGGTACGAGGGACTTGAGCGTGGCCTCCTACTAGATTGATACCTTGGTTCTCAAAAACTGAGGGAAATACTTACGCTACTCTGCTGCATCATACCTTCCTCTTCGGGGAAAACCAATGCAAGCTCAAGATGTAGCAAGAAGGATTTCTGGCGCCATTGCCGAGGAGTCTACGCAAAAAGTCAACATACCAAGTACCCATCACAATCCCTATCTCTCGCATTACATTATTTGCCATTTGCCTCTCATTTTCCTCTCCCCCACTTCACCCTTGCTGTTTTATTCGCCCTCTCTCTCTCTATCCTCCCTCTCTATTTGCCTCTTTTGCCCGCTTGCCTTTTGTTTGCTCGTGTGTTGGATTGCTTGTTTGTCGCGATGGCTCAAGATAATACTAAATTGTGTGACTTCACCAATACCAATAATAATGATTTCCTTAGCACTCCGATTGCCCCTCTTACCGATGCTGAATCTTGCGAAATTAATACTGCTTTGTTGAATCTTGTTATGAAAGATCAATTCGCCGGCCTTCCTAGTGAAGATGCCGCTACTCATCTAAATAGCTTCATTGATTTATGTGATATGCAAAAGAAAAAAGATGTCGATAATGATGTCGTTAAATTGAATCTATTTCCTTTTTCGCTTAGAGATCATGCTAAAGCTTGGTTTTCGTCTTTGCCTAAAAATAGTATTGATTCTTGGAACAAGTGCAAAGATGCTTTTATCTCTAAGTATTTCCCTCCCGCTAAGATCATCTCTCTTAGAAATGATACTATGAACTTTAAGCAACTTGATCATAAACATGTTGCACAAGCTTGGGAGAGAATGAAATTAATGATACGTAATTGCCCTACTCATGGTTTGAATTTGTGGATGATTATACAAAAATTTTATGACGGATTGAATTTTGCTTCTAGAAATCTTTTAGATTCGGCCGTGGGAGGCACTTTCATGGAAATCACTTTAGGAGATGCTACTAAACTCCTAGATAATATTATGGTTAATTATTCTCAATGGCATACTGAAAGATCTTCTAATAAAAAGGTGCATGCGATAGAAGAAATCAATGTTTTGAGTGGAAAGATGGATGAACTTATGAAATTATTTGCTACTAAGAGTGTTTCTTCTGATCCCAATGACATGCCTTTGTCTACTTTGATTGAGAATAACAATGAATCTATGGATGTGAATTTTGTTGGTAGGAATAATTTTGGTAACAACGCTTATAGAGGGAATTTTAATCCTAGGCCATATCCTAGTAATCCTTCTAATAATTATGGGAATTCCTACAACAACTCTTATGGAAATTATAATAAGATGCCCTCTGAATTTGAGAATAGTGTTAAAGAGTTTATGAATTCACAACAGAATTTTAATGCTTTGCTTGAAGAGAAATTGCTTAAACTTGATGATTTGGCTAGGAACGTTGATAGAATTTCTCTTGAGATTGATTCTTTAAAGCTTAGATCTATTCCTCCTAAGCATGATATGAATGAGTCTCTCAAAGCCATGAGAATTTCCATTGATGAGTGCAAGGAAAGAACCGCTAGGATGCGTGCTTCCAAAGATGCCTTTATTAAAGCGTGTTGTTCTAGTTCCTATGAAAATAATGATGAAGATCTAAAAGTATTGATGTGTCCCCTATTAAATCTTTGTTTTGCAATATGAATCTTGATAATGATGGGACTGAATATGATCCACCTTTACCTAGAAGGCGTTCCAATAATTCTGAATCTTTTGATCTTGATGCTAAAATTGATGAAAGTGGGATTGAAAGAAATGAAAATCTAGATGTTGCTAAACCCACTATATTGGACTTCAAGGAATTTAATTATTAAAGTTGCTCTTTAATTGATTGTATTTCCTTGTTGCAATCTGTGCTAAATTCTCCACATGCTTATAGTCAAAATAAAGCCTTTACCAAACATATTGTTGATGCCTTGATGCAATCTTATGAAGAAAAACTTGAGTTGAAAGTTTCTATCCTTAGAAAACTCTATGATGAGTGGGAACCAACTATTAAAATTAAAATTGAAGATTATGAGTTCTATGCTTTGTGTGATTTGGGTGCTAGTGTCTCCACTATTCCCAAGACTTTGTGTGATTTGCTAGATTTCTGTAATTTTGATGATTGCTCTCTAAACTTGCATATTGCGGATTCTACTATTAAGAACCTATGGGAAGGATTAATGATGTTCTTATTGTTGCAAATAGGAATTATGTGCCCGTAGATTTCATTGTTCTTGGTATAGATTGCAATCCTTCTTGCCCTATTATTCTTGGTAGACCTTTCCTTAGAACGGTTGGTGAGATTATTGATATGAAGGAAGGGAATATTAGATTTCAATTTCCATTAAAAAGGGCATGGAACACTTTCCAAGAAAGAAAATAAAATTGCCATATGAAACTATCATGGGAGCCACTTATGGATTGCCTACCAAAGATGGCAATACCTAGATCCATCCTCGCTTTTATGCCTAGCTAGGGGCATTAAAAGATAGCGCTTGTTGGGAGGAAACCCAATTTTACTTTTATTCCTTGCTTATTGCTCCTGTTTAGTAATAAATAAATTATTTAGCCTCTGTTTTGGTTGTGTTTTTTGTGTTTAATTAGTGTTTGTGCCAAGTAGAACCGTTGGGAAGACTTGGGGAAAGTCTTGTTGAACTTGCTGTAAAAAACAGAAACTTTAGCGCTCACGAGAACCGCTGTAATTTTTATTTGAAGAGTGATATTTAAAATTATTTTTGAAGATGATTAATAGATAAATTCCTCACGTCCAGAAATTTATTTTAGAATTTTTGGGGTTCCAGATCTTGCGCTAGCTACAGATTACTACAGACTATTCTGTTTTTGACAGATTCTGTTTTTCGTGTGTTGTTTACTTATTTTGATGAATCTATGGCTAGTAAAATAGTTTATAATACATAGAGAAGTTGGAATACAGTAGGTTTAACACCAATATAAATAAATAATGAGTTCATTACAGTATCTTGAAGTGGTCTTTTGTTTTCTTTCGCTAACGGAGCTCACGAGTTTTCTACTTTAAGTTTTGTGTTGTGAAGTTTTCAAGTTTTGGGTGAATTCTTGTGATGGATTATGGAACAAGGAGTGGAAAGAGCCTAAGCTTGGGGATGCCCATGGCACCCCCAAGATAATCCAAGGACACCAAAAAGTCAAAGCTTGGGATGCCCCGGGAGGCATCCCCTCTTTCGTCCACTTCCATCGGTAATTTACTTGGAGCTATATTTTTATTCACCAACATGATATGTGTTTTGCTTGGAGCGTCTTGTATTATTTGTGTCTTTTTGTCTTAGTATTCCACAATCATCCTTTCTGTACACACCTTTTGAGAGAGCCATACATGAATTAAAATTTGATAGAATACTCTATGTGCTTCACTTATATCTTTTGAGCTATTTAGTTTTGCTCTGTGTGCTTCACTTAGATCTATTGAGCGTTATAATTTTGCTCTATGTGCTTCACTTAGATCTTTTAGAGCACGGTGGTGAATTTGTTTTAAAGAAACTATTGATCTCTCATGCTTCACTTAAATTATTTTGAGAGTCTCTTAATAGCATGGTAATTTGCTTAATGATAATATGCTTGGTATTCAAGATTTGTGAAACTTTCTTTTGAGTGTGTTGAATACTAAGAAAAGATTGAAGCATGATAATTGTTTTGAGATATGGAGGTGATAATATTAAAGTCATGTTAGTTGAGTAGTTGTGAATTTAAAGAATACTTGTGTTAAAGTTTGTGATTCCCGTAGCATGCACGTATGGTGAACCATTATGTGATGAAGTCGGAGCATGATTTATTTATTGATTGTCTTCCTTATGAGTGGCGATCGGGGACGAGCGATGGTCTTTTCCTACCAATCTATCCCCCTAGGAGCATGCGCGTAATACTTTGCTTTGATAACTTCTAGATTTTTGCAATAAGTATATGAGTTCTTTATGACTAATGTTGAGTCCATGGATTATACGCACTCTCACCCTTCCACCTTTGCTAGCCTCTCTAATATCGCACACTTTTCGCCGGTATCATACACCTACCATATACCTTCCTAAAAACAGCCACCATACCTACCTATTATGGCATTTCCATAGCCATTCTGAGATATATTGCCATGCAACTTTCCACCCTCTAGTTCATCATGACACATTCATCATTGTCATATTGCTTAGCATGATCATGTAGTTGACATAGTATTTGTGGCAAAGCCACCGTTCATAATTCCTTCATACTTGTCACTCTTGATTCATTGCATATCCCGGTACACCACCGGAGGCATCCATATAGAGTCATACTTTGTTTTAGAATCGAGTTGTAATCATTGAGTTGTAAATAAATAAAAGTGTGATGAGCATCATTTAATAGAGCATTGTCCCGAAAAAAGAGAAAGGCCAAAGAAAAAAAGAAGGCCCCAAAAAAGAAAATAAATAAAAAGGGGCAATGCTACTATCCTTTTACCACACTTGTGCTTCAAAGTAGCACCATGATCTTCATAGTAGAGAGTCTCTCATGTTATCACTTTCATATACTAGTGGGAATTTTACATTATAGAACTTGGCTTGTATATTCCAATGATGGGCCTCCTCAAGTGCCCTAGGTCTTCGTGAGCAAGCAAGTTGGATGCACACCCACTAGTTTCTTTTGTTGAGCTTTCATACATTTATAGCTCTAGTGCATCCATTGCATGGCAATCCCTACTCACTCACATTGATATCTATTGATGGGCATCTCCATAGCCCATTGATACGCCTAGTTGATGTGAGACTATCTTCCCCTCCTTTTTTTTCTTCTCCACAACCACCATTCTATTCCACATATAGTGCTATATCCATGGCTCGTGCTCATGTATTGCGTGAAGATTGAAAAACTTTTGAAAAAGTTAGAGTATGAAACAATTGCTTGGCTTGTCATCGGGGTTGTGCATGATTTAAATACTTTGTGTGGTGAAGATAGAGCATAGCCAGACTATATGATTTGTAGGGATAACTTTCTTTGGCCATGTTATTTTGAGAAGACATAATTGCTTTGTTAGTATGCTTGAAGTGCTATTATTTTTATGTCAATATGAACTTTTGTCTTGAATCTTTCGAATCTGAATATTCATATCACAATTAGGAAGATTTGCATTGAAATTATGCCAAGTAGCACTCCGCATCAAAAATTCTCTTTTTATCATTTACCTACTCGAGGACGAGCAGGAATAAAGCTTGGGGATGCCTGATATGTCTCCAACGTATCTATAATTTTTGATTGCTCCATGCTATATTATCTACTGTTTTGGACTATATTGGGCTTTATTTTCCACTTTTATATTATTTTTTGGACTAACCTATTAACCGGAGGCCCAGTCCAGAATTGCTGTTTTTTTGCCTATTTCAGTGTTTCGGAGAAACAGAATATCAAACGGAGTCCAAACGGAATAAAACCTTCGGGAACGTGATTTTCTCATCGAACATGATCCAGGAGACTTGGACCCTACGCCAAGGAACAAAAGAGGCGGTCACGAGGGTGGGGGGCGCCCCCCTAGGGCGTGCCCCTTGCCTCGTGGGCCCCTCGGTGCTCCACCGACGTACTCCTTCCTCCTATATATACATACGTACCCCAAAACGATCAGAACAGGAGCCAAAACCTAATTCCACCGCCGCAACTTTCTGTATCCATGAGATCCCATCTTGGGGCCTGTTTCGGAGCTCCACCGGAAGAGGGCCATCATTACGGAGGGCTTCTACATCATCCTAGCCCCTCCGATGAAGTGTGAGTAGTTTACCTCAGACCTTCGGGTCCATAGTTAGTAGCTAGATGGCTTCTTCTCTCTCTTTGAATCTCAATACAAAGTTCTCCCCCTCTCTTGTGGAGATCTATTCGATGTAATCTTCTTTTTGCGATGTGTTTGTTGAGACCGATGAATTGTGGGTTTATGATCAAGTCTATCTATGAATAATATTTGAATCTTCTCTGAATTCTTTTATGTATGATTGGTTATCTTTGCAAGTCTCTTTGAATTATCCGTTTGGTTTGGCCAACTAGATTGGTAGTTCTTGCCATGGGAGAAGTGCTTAGCTTTGGGTTCGATCTTGCGGTGTCCTTTCCCAATGACAGAAGGGGCAGCAAGGCACGTATTGCATCATTGCCATTGATGATAACAAGATGGGGTTTATTTCATATTGCATGAATTTATCTCTCTACATCATGTCATCTTGCTTAAGGCGTTACTCTGTTTTTAACTTAATACTCTAGATGCATGCTGGATAGCGGTCAATGAGTGGAGTAATAGTAGTAGATGCAGAATCATTTCAGTCTACTTGTCAAGGACGTGATGCCTATATACATGATCATGCCTAGATATTCTCATAACTATGCTCAATTCTGTCAATTGCTCAACAGTAATTTGTTCACCCACCGTAGAATACTTATGCTCTTGAGAGAAGCCACTAGTGAAACCTATGGCCCCCGGGTCTATTCTCATCATATCAATCTCCATCACTTTAATCTTGTTTTGCTTTTTACTTTGCTTTTACTTTTTACTTTGCGTCTTTATACCAAAAATACCAAAAATATTATATCTATCAGATCTCACTCTCGTAAGTGACCGTGAAGGGATTGACAACCCCTAATCGCATTGGTTGCGAGTAGCTATCGTTTTGTGCAGGTACGAGGGACTTGAGCGTGGCCTCCTACTGGATTGATACCTTGGTTCTCAAAAACTGAGGGAAATACTTATGCTACTCTGCTGCATCATCCCTTCCTCTTCGGGGAAAACCAACGCAAGCTCAAGACGTAGCACCTGCCGAGGCAGCCGCACCCTCCTCGGCGCGCAGGGATCGCTCAATATTTCCATTTACTGTAATGATGCCACGCGGACCGGGCATCTTAAGCGTGAGGGAAGCGTAATGCGATATTGCATTAAAGCGAGCGAAAGCTTCGCGTCCAAGTAGTGCTTGATAGCCACTTTGGAACGGAGCAATGTGGAAGGTTAAATTTTCGCTACGGAAGTTATCAGGGAAGCCGAATATAACTTCTAGTAGCAGGGAGCCTGTGCAATGAGCCCCTGGGCCTGGCGTTACTCCTTTAATGGTAGTATTGCTGAGGCAAATTTTCGTTGGGTCTATCCCCATTTTGCGGATTGTGTCCTGATATATCAGGTTTAGACTGCTGCCACCGTCCATCAGGACTCGTGTGAAGTGGTATCTATCAATTATTGGGTCTAATACCAAGGCAGCCCATCCTGCACGCTGGATACTTGCTGGGTAATCTCGGTGGTCAAAAGTGATCGGTTGAAACGACCAGTGGCAGGACTCGGCGGTGATAGGCCCTTGGGCATATTTATCTGGGAGTGCCGCTTTGTTACTCCCCTTGATCACGTGTAACACGTTTACTCTTTTGACTTCTGGTGGAAATTTCTTTTGTTCCCCAGTGTCTTGCCTGAGAGGCTCATCCTCGTCTTCGCTTGGTGTATCCTCCCCCTTGTGTATGGCGTTGAGCTTCCCGGACTGCTTGAAGACCCAACATTCTCTGTGGGTATGATTAGCGGGTTTATCAGGGGTGCTATGGATCTGACATATTTGGTCCATAATTTTGTTGAGACTGGACAGTTCATCTCTGGCGCCTTTAGAGGGCGGCTTTTGCTGACCTGGCCGAGAGCTTCTGAATCCGGTGTTTACCGCCATGCTCTTCGGGCTGTCTTCTTTATTCAGGCGCTTATTATTTTGTTGCGTCATGATTTCCCGTTTTCATCTCTAACTTCGGATGTACTTGGGTCGCTGGTGCTGCATCTGGCTAGCCAGCTGTCCTCACCCGCGCAAAAGCGGGTCATGAGGCTTGTTAATGCTGCCATTGTTCTCGGCATTTCTTGGCCGAGATGTCTGGCAAGCCATTCGTCACGGACGCTATGCTTAAAAGCTGCCAAGGTTTCGACGTCCGGACAGTCAACTATTTGGTTCTTTTTAGTAAGAAACCTGTTCCAAAGCTTTCGGGCTGACTCTCCGGGCTGTTGAGTTATATGACTCAAATCGTCCGCATCCAGAGGTCAGACATAAGTCCCTTGAAAATTTGCCCGAAAAGCGTCTTCGAGCTCTTCCCAGCTTCCAATGGAGTTTTCGGGGAGGCTTTTAAGCCAGTGTCGAGCTGGCCCTTTGAGCTTGAGGGGTAAGTACTTGATGGCGTGGAGATCATCTCCTCGAGCCATATGGATATGGAGGATATAGTCCTCAATCCAGACCCCAGGGTCTGTTGTTCCGTCGTATGCCTCTATGTTTACGGGTTTGAATCCCTCTGGAAATTCATGGTCCAGCACCTCATCGGTGAAACATAGGGGGTGTGCGACACCCCTGTATCTGGGTGTACCGCGTTGTTCGGATGTTTATTGTGTTGCATCATATGCTGGAGCGCGCTTGCGTGGTCCATAGATGGATCTGGTTGCGCTGTCCTTTTGATGCGAGCCCTCGCGTGGATCGCATATTGGCTTATGTGTGGCGCTGTTTGCCGCTCTATGTTGGCTGTGAGGACGTCTATCCGGCCAGGTGGTCGTTTTGATTTTTGGTTGCGAAGGATCTAAGGCCTCCTCATCGAATTCAGGTAGCAACTTCCGCTTCGGGTAGCTCTTGGTGGGGCGACTACCGCCATAGTTCGCTGCTGCGTTGAGTACTTTGCTCCATCTGATTCCGAGTGTGTCTTGTGCAGCCTTGAGTCTTTGCTTCTGCTTTTTTAGACTCCTCGCGGTGGCAACAAGCCTTTGACGGGCATTCTGTTGCTCCGGGTGTCTGTCCGGTGTGAGGTCGTCCGGACTATTATCTTTGATAGAGTCAGGTTGTTCGGTTTGATTGTCCGTGTTGCCGTGGTCCGGCGATGGTTCACCATGTTCTAACGCTGGGTCTATATGATCGTTGTTTCTGTCGAGGCAGGATTTGGAGCAGCGCTTACGCTGCCGCTTTGACTGCTTCTCGAGGGGACAACCCTTCGTTGCGTCCTTCCATTCCTTGTCGTCGTTTTCTTTTGGTGTGTTCACCATGTATACGTCATGTGATGAAGTGGGCATCCAGTGCCCTGTGGGCAGTGGTTCCTGTTCGTCTCCTGCATCGTCACCCATACTGTTGATGTCTTCGGAGTCGAGGTCGAGCATGTCGGTTAAGTCACCGACAGTGGCTACTGAGTGGGTGGTGGGTGGGCGGCAAATTTCTTCGTCATCCGCATCCCAATCCTGCCGGACATAGTTCGGCCAGGATCCTCCTGACAAGGAGAGGGACCTTAATGTGTTCAGTATGTCGCCAAGGGGCGAGTGCTGAAAAATATCCGCGGAGGTAAGCTCCATGATCGGTGCCCAATCGGATTCAATAGGATCGGGCGTAGGCGGTTCGGAGTCTGTGGCCGGAGAAAGATCCGGCAGTTTAACAATATGGCTCTGATGCAAGGTAAGGTCGATGTTCGGCTCGATCGCCACTGAGGGTAAGGCCTCCGTGGCGGGGTCCATCCACCCGTCCATGGATGGCGCAACTGGCTCCGAATTGAGGGTCGGAGCGGCTGCCGGTGTGATCTCCTGAACACTGTCTGATGGTAGAGCTAAATCATACTCATCGTGACCGCGTGACGCACAAGGCAGAGGCTCGAATCCGTCGAAGATCAAGTCTTCATGGACATCGGCTGTGTAGTTTAAGCTTCCAAACCTGACCTGGTGGCCAGGGGCGTAGCTTTCAATCTGCTCCAGATGGCCAAGCGAATTGGCCCGCAGTGCAAAGCCGTCGAACACAAAGATCTGTCTGGGGAGGAAAGTCTCACCCTGGACTGCATCGCTATCGATTATAGTAGGAGCCATCACGCCTAACGGCGATGACATAGAGGAACTCTCAATGAAAGCACCAATGTCGGTGTCAAAACCGGCAGATCTTGGGTAGGGGGTCCCGAACTGTGCGTCTAAGGCGGATGGTAACAGGAGGCAGGGAACACGATGTTTTACCCAGGTTCGGGCCCTCTTGATGGAGGTAAAACCCTATGTCCTGCTTGATTAATATTGATGATATGAGTAGTACAAGAGTAGATCTACCACGATATCAGAGAGGCTAAACCCTAGAAGCTAGCCTATGGTATGATTGTATGTTGTCCTACGGACTAAAACCCTCCGGTTTATATAGACACCGGAGAGGGCTAGGGTTACACAAGGCCGGTTACAAAGGAGGAGATATACATATCCGTAATGCCTAGCTTGCCTTCCACGCCAAGTAGAGTCCCATCCGGACACGGGACAAAGTCTTCAATCTTGTATCTTTATAGTCTAACAGTCCGGCCAAAGGATATAGTCCGGCTGTCCGGAGACCCCCAAATCCAGGACTCCCTCACCCGCTGTACGGGCTCAATCACATTAGAGGTTGTCTTCGGATCCCGGACAACTTCCGAAGCGAGGAGTTAATCTTCGATATCGTCCCATTCTGCAGCGGCTATCATGCACTGCTCGGACGAACTGCGTTTGCTCGATTCAACGCAGTGCCACACTATGCTTATCTCAAGCTCAATATGCTCGGTCCACGCGGCGTCATAACAGTCAATGGCAATACGGAACACTCTCTCCATACAGAAGAGCACACAGGTGTCCCTAGTAGCAGAAGTACAAAGCGGCCTTCTCAAGCAGAACCCTCATTCGGCTGCCAAGCCCGCGGACTCCCTTAAGAGGGTCCGAACTACTCTGCAGCAGGAGAGCTCGGCTTGTCAAGAGCTCGACTAGCAATCCGGCCTCCGTCTCAGTCCCGATCGAGTGGTGGCATTTGTGCCGCGCGTACATAACTATGCACTTAAAATTCCATGGGCATTGACGGAGGCACAGATAACTTGTGACCCATGGCACGGCTCAACCGACATCGGATACACACATGCTTTCACCTTTACTTGTTTTCCTTTCAGGTCTCAATCCCACAGGCCCCATCGGAGGGTCTGGTCATCGGTCGTCTTGTAGGATAAATACACCAAGACGGCGAGAAGCGCGGACATATGGGGAACTTTTTACGTGATTCCATTAATGATAACTCTACCTATTTTCCAGGACCCATATGCAGCTCTCCCCTGGTTTTGGCATGTTAAATAGCCTATTGCTTATTTCACTATTTGTATCAATGCACCTTGACGTACTAATTACATTACAATGAAAACAGTTTGTAGCTGGAGCTTTAGGACCCCAGCTTTTTACCTTTACGTCTTTTCTGTTTTCTTTCTCTCTTTTCTTTTTCAGATTCCCTGTGGATAACCCCATCAGGTAGCACCCATAAACTTTGGTACGTCTGACGTTTGCCAGGGGCTTTATAGCACCTTACACTATGGCAAAAAAAGTCCGAACACTTCATATAAGTATAGTTCGGCACCCCGAATTTAGCATTATATGCATTGGCTCCGAATCATGTCTTTGGTCAATAGTTGGGTTGCCCGGCTCCTGTGCTTGCTACCCTACTGCGATTGTGTCTTGGTCTAAACCGGATGATCACCTTAGTAGAGAAAGCCAAAAACTGACTGTCATGGTGCGGCGAGAGCTGGTCAGCTGTTCGAAGGTCTCAAATCGTTGGAGATTTTTTCGCATATCGCGAAGGATCGGTACTTCCCGACCAGACGCTGACAGCACTCTGGTTCTTATACCAGGGGTTGCGCCTATGTTTTATTATAAAACTCCTATGGCTAAGTGAGGGCGTTCAAGCCGCATAGTCTGGTTGCCTGGTTCGTTGCGCTAAACAACTCCTTCAAGGACCATATAATTGGATCAAGATTGTTTAGATTCCATCCCGAACACCTCTGTACTACCTACGCGAGGGCAGAAGCCGACGACTGGTTAACCCTCGGATTTCATACAACACGGCCGCACAGGAGGAAACGATCAAAACATAATAAAAATTATATATTACAAAGCGGATTTGTTGTCATCATACAAGACAAAATATGAGTGTATTCACTCGAAAATAACGTCCTGCCCGCACTGCGTGGCTACAATATGAGACCCCTCAAGGACGTCCGCAAAGAGCGCTCTGGTGTACGGTGCTCCTTGCCCTTCGACGGCCCCTTGGTCAGCTCGAGTGCGTCCATTTTCGCCCACCACATCTTGCAGCGAGCAAAGGCCATCCGGGCACCTTCAATACAGACCGACTGCTTTACGACCTCAAGTCGCGGAGAGGCACTAACAAGCCGCTTCACAAGCCCGAAGTAGCTGTTGGGTACCAGCGCGGCAGGCCATAGCCAGACTATCAGGTCCCTCATGGCCAGCTCGGCTGCCTTGTGCAGCTCGACCAACTGTTTCATCTGGTCGCTGAAGGATACCGGATGTTCTGGTCCAAGATATTGAGACCAGAACAACTTCTTCGTCGAACTCCCTTCCTTGGCTCAGTAGAATTCAGCAACATCGGATACGCTGCGCGGCAAATTTGTAAACGCCCCTGTGGAGCACCAAATTCGGGTAAGCAATAGGAGCGTTCCCTTCATCAACTCGCTTTGCATAATGAAAAACTTACCCGCCGAAATCTTCTTAAGACACCCGGAGTTCCTGAAGAGCGCTCTGGGCTTCGGCTCGAGCCTCTTGTGCGCTCTGGCGAGCCTTGGCAAGTTCGAACGCCTGCGTGTTAGAATCACGCTCCAGGGACTCGTACTTCTTAACGGCATCCTAAAGCTCTTGCTGCACCTCGCCGACCCGCGCCTCGTGCTTTTCACGTGCAGCGTGTTCCTTGGCCGCTTTGTCCTCGGCCTCGGCTAATGCCTTCTTGAGGGCCGCCACCTCGGTCATGGCCCCTAGCATAGTCCATGACACTTTAGTCAGCACGAAGTATTCATCCTTCCTAACATACACGCACATGTTACTGCATAACTTTGCTGTCCTCCAGCTGTGTCTTCACAAGACTACGCTCTTCCTTGGCTCGCTTCAGGCTCCGCTTCAATTCGGAGACCTCTGCAGTATGAGCGGCGGCAGCGAGCAGTGACGCCTGCTTATTCACATAGGCATCATATGTTAGACTCCCGAAACTTGTTTTGATCCTTTGTTCGGCGTCTCTTTCCGAACACCGAACAAAGCATCAGGGACTACTGTCTACACTGTGATATTCTTTCTACAATTATTATTACCTCAAAGCTTGTTAAAAGGCTAGTGCAGGCTTCGGCCAATCCACTTTTGACAGGCTGAACCTTTTTGATCACCGTACCCATGAGGGCACGATGCTCATCTACGATGGAAGCGTCTCGCAGTGCTTCCAGTAGATCCTCTGGTGCCTCTGGTCGGACAGAGGTCACTAGCATAACAGGCACACTCCTCCTTTCGGGGAAGGTCGTTCGCTAGACTCCGAAGCCGTACAGGTCTCCGAAATGATATCTGGCTGAGGACCGAATGGAACTCGACCCCCACCATCAGTCTCCATGGGGGTTTCTTCCCCCATGTGTCCGGCGGCCGTGGGGTCACCCTTGGATGCGGCCCTGACGATCTCCGGAGCCTCCCCTTTGTTGGGGAAGGCCCTTTGGGACACCACCTCGTCATCACCCTTGGGCGAGGCAGAGTGAGCAGGTGGCGGCGACATGCTAGCCATCTCCTTTGAGTCTAGCGAGCCCTCTATCAAGGACTGCGGAGAACCGTCACGGGCCGGACTGCAATGGCATAAATTAAACATATTAATATTGCAAAGGGGAAGGGCCGAACATTTGGACGAGCATAAGGTCTTGGGTACTTACGAAGCAGCCCGAGGCTTGGCCCGGGGCAGTCGTTCCGGACTGCTATCGACATCCCACGCGGAGTTATCCACGAGGGAGCCCTTCCCCCTCTTGGGTGCCTTTGCCTCCAGGTTTGCGGAGGCCACCCTTTTCTTCCACCCCCTCAGGGGGGGAGTTGTCTTCCTCCTCTTCCTCGTCGCCATCTTCGATGACCGAAGGGTCAGTCTTGTCTTCGAACGATAGTTCCGAAGAATCCTTTCGACGGAGGCCACTCCTGGTACCCTTGGTTGCCTTTTTGGTCTTCTTCTCTAGCACGTCATAAGGCGCCGGGAACAACATTTTCGTCAGGAGTGGGGTCTCTTCGTCTCGGGTAGCAGGGCTGGACAGTTAATCCGCCTCGCTATGTCGACCCAGGCCTAAGGAAATAATTGATAGGAGAGCTTAGACTTCTTTCTCACAATGCGCTAGTAAAGGTTATGCCTTGAGAGCGTGAAAAAACTTACCGAATTAGCTTGGCGCTTTGAGCTAAGTCCACGATCCTCGGTTGTAGGTGGTGGCGTCTCGCCGGCCTTGAAGAGCACTTTCCAGATATCCTCGTGCGTTGTGCCGAAGAGCTCTAGCAGCGTCTGGTGCTTGGCCGGATCGAATTCCCATAAATAACAAGTCCGGCGTTGACACGGGAGGATCCGGCGAATGAGCATAACCTGGATCACATTGACAAGCTTAATCTTTCTGGATATCATGTTCTGGACGCACGTTTGGAGCCCTGTCAGCTCGCCCGGAGCACCCCAGGTTAGGCCCTTCTCTTGCCAGGAGGTGAGCCGCATCAGAACTCCGGATCGGAATTGGGGGGGGGGCGCCATCCAGTTAGTGTCGCGCGGCTCGGCGATGTAGAACCACCCTGATTGCCACCCCTTCACCGTCTCCACGAAAGAACCCTCGAGCCAGGTGACGTTGGGCATCTTACCCAACATAGCTCCTCCGCACTCTGCCTGTTGGCCTCTCACCACCTTTGGCTTCACATTAAAGGTCTTCAGCCATAGGCCGAAGTGAGGTGGAATGCGGAGAAAGGCCTCGCACACGACTATAAATGTTGAGATGTTGAGGATAAAGTTAGGGGCTAGATCATGGAAGTCTATCCCATAATAAAACATCAATCCACGGACAAACGGGTGAAGAGGGAATCCCAGCCCGCGAACAAAATGCGTGAGGAACACCACTCTCTCCTGAGGCTCGGGGGTGGGGACGATCTGTCCCTCGGCCGGGAGTCGGTGAACGATCTCCTTGGCTAGGTATCCGGTCTCTCGGAGCTCCTCTATATTTTCCCTCTTAATGGAGGAGGTCATCCACTTGCCGCCGGCTCCGGATCCGGACATGGTTGGGTGCTAGTTTGAATGAGGACTTGGGCGTTGGAGCTCGAGGACGGAGAGGCAGGAGGAAAGCATGGGGGAAGAAGGAGGAATCTTATCTCCTTATAAGGGCAGTGAATATCGAACGCCCCCCCCCATTCGCCTTAAAATTCGCCTGCTCCCAAGGCTGTGCAAACGGCACGGTTGGGTTACCCACACCCGTATTGATGAGAATCCCGTGATAAGGGGACACGATCTCTGCTTTGACAATACGTGCCAATGACAACCGCGTCTCGAAACGTGGGGTGAAAAATGGTTCGAAATTATAACCAGACAGGCGTGACGTCACATTACTAAAGTTGTCAGCGGATGGGACTCGTGTGTTATTATATTCTCTATACGGATGTGTGCGGTGTGTGTTACAGGTCCGGACACAATCAATTTGTCTGAAGACTATTCGGGAGTTCGGAAGAAGGAACCTGCCTTGCAATGCCGAAGACAGCACTACGCGCTGGATACCTTGTCATTGAAGCCAGGTTTCAGGGGCTACTGAGGGAGTCCTGGACAAAGGGGTCCTCGGGCGTCCGGCCTGTTATCTATGGGCCGGACTGATGGGCTGTGAAGATATGAAGACCAAAGACTATATCCGTGTCCGGATGGGACTCTCCTTGGCGTGGAAGGGAAGCTTGGCGAACAACTATGAAGATTCCATATTATGTAACCGACTCTATGTAACCCTAGATCCCCCCGGTGTCTATATAAACCGGAGGACTTAGTCCGGATAGGGGATACTCAATATCTTAGTCATACAGGCTAGACTTCTAGGGTTTAGCCATTACGATCTCATGGTAGATCAACTCTTGTAATACTCATATTCATTTATTTCAATCAAGCAGGACGTAGGGTATTACCTCCATGAAGAGGGCCCGAACCTGGGTAAAACTTCGTGTCTCTTGTCTCCTATTACCATCAACCTTAGACACACAGTTCAGGACCCCCTACCCGAGATCCGCCGGTTTTGACACCGACACCCATTTCCAGGTTCAGTGCCAAGGATCTCATTGTGGGGTGCACGAAGGCACTAGCGCCTCTACTTCCATTTTTCTTTCGAAGTTCTGCTAACCAATTATCCACTGATAAGATGACTTTGCTTCCAACTAGCCACTGAAAGTTGTGGCCATTTAATGTCACCTTCTACGTTTGAGACAGGTCAAACTGTAACCTTCCAATGTTGCCGTTTGGTAGCTTAGGATGCTTTATGTTTTGTTGATCTACAGAGTGACTATCTGAGAGCTGTGCCGAACTTTCTTATTACAGTTTGGAACTTCTCTAAAAATCTCTAAAAATGTCAGTTGATTCTTAATGTTTTATCCTTATCAGTCCTAAAAACCCCAGAGCATCTGTCCAACTTTGTATCAAGATATACTATGTTGCTTCTATAAAATCATGTATGCTTCTATGTGCAGAAACATGTCACAGTTGCCTCTTCGATTTCTTGTGGTGAGGATGTTTGTGCTTGCACATATTCAACAATGCTCTCTCCTGGCTATTTTGGTTGATGTCCATGAATGGACAAAAATTACATGGAAAATGTTCTATTATTACTAGCATATAAGTACAGAAAAAAGTTGAACACAACGTCCCAAATAAGTTTGGAAAAAAAGCTCAAACAAAAAAACCATGGAAATTCAAAATGTTAAAAGTTCAAGTGGTAAAATGACAGAAGTCCAGAATATCGTCGCAAAACAATGTTGAGCTCAAAAGAAAAAAACATTTTTGTTTTACTAAAAATATAATTCAGTTCAACGGTATAAACTATGCAAGTTCGGGCATGATGATACCATTGAGAAGTTATGAAAAAAAATTATACCAAAAATACAGAGTAAAGTCTAGTATATGAAAACGCGCTCAGTACAAAATCATATAGACATCAGTTCAAATACTCCTTTTCCGAAACAATTTAAAACTACTGTGAAAAATACCTCAGTACAAATACACACATAGATCAGTACAAGTACTCTATTTTTGATCAGAAAAAACAACACGATGAGTCTCACCGTATTTAAAATTACTCTTCAACGGTTGTGAATTTCAGAAAATATTCAACATGGCTAAGTTTAGCATTTTTGATATCTTTCTAACGGTATACTATTTGCCCGATTTCAACAAACTTTTTTAAAAAAATGTGTTCGAAATCAAATTTGACCATATTCAAATTTGAGTTTAAACTGTAAGGAATTAGAAAAGTATTTATATACAAAAAAGTTGCGCATTTTCCATAGCTTTCCAATGCCGTATCATTTTCGTCAATCCGACCAACCCTTTGCAAAAAATGCGAAAATACATTCCGCCCAAAATTTCACCTTTTTCAAATTACTTTTAAATTGTATAGAATTTGAAAAATAATAGATATATGGAAGAAGCGGACTTTCACCAGCTTTCCAATGCCATCTTATTTGCACAATTCCGACAAACCGTTTAAAAACTAAGTCCAAAATACGATTCGCGTTTCCGGTTTTGAGAAAAATGGTTTTTTCAAAACTGCTCTTAAACCATAATGATGTTGCAAAAAATTCATACATACTTGTAATGTAGCTGTCAAGAGCTTTCCAACGATATATTACACGCCTCATTCTGACCAAAAAAATCACAAGTTTTTTTTTGAACTAGATAGGCTGATAAGTTCGACGAGATGAAAATCATCAGTACAACCGTCTGAAACCGTCAATTCAAATAGGGTAACAAAATAATATTCTGTTAGGCGAAATAGAATAGCCCAAATGTGTGTGTGTGTGATATTTGTGTTTTGAAAATGCAGGGAAATAACAGAAAACGAATAAAACAGTGGCAATACAGGCTCTTTGTCGTTTGTCAGCGGACGGCAAAGACCTTTGCCGTCGATAGGCAAACGGCAAAGGGGACACGTGACAACAACCTGTACAACCTGAGAGCACCAGGTCTGAC
Source organism: Triticum aestivum (assembly GCF_018294505.1). Lineage (NCBI taxonomy): Eukaryota > Viridiplantae > Streptophyta > Magnoliopsida > Poales > Poaceae > Triticum > Triticum aestivum. The sequence goes on from NC_057806.1 coordinate 17,788,943, forward strand.
CCATTTGGTCATTATGCCATCTGTTGGCAGACGACAAAGACATACAAGGCAGACGGCAAAGTCTTAGAAGGAGTGACATGCAGGCAAAGCCATGCTAAAGTCATATGACAGACAGCAAAGGGCTCTGGTTCTTTGGCGTCAGTTGGCGGATGGCAAAATCTGCCTTTAGCCACCTAACGGGGCTAACAACTATTTTTTGCCATCCAAGATCTTTGGCGTCAACTTGGCCAAGAAAGCGAACGACAAACTTTGCCATCCGTTGTCTTTATGCAGACAACAAACAATGTCATTACCGGAGCTTAATGTGATGGATTTGTTTGCCGTCTGTGGCAGACTGCAAAGTGGTTTGCCGTCTTGTAGTGCGACAGGCGCCGATGAGAGGATCTAAAACCCTAACGAGAGGGGAAACCCTATAGTTTGTATTAGTTTTTTTTTCTTGAGGTATAGTTTTGTACTGTATCTAGTTGAACCCGAATGGGCTTATGGCGCCATATGGGCTTGCAGCCTGCTAGAGCAAACGGAAGAAGAATGAAGGGGAAGCTCCGTCAGCTCCGGCTTCTTTTCCTGGGAAACCCTTGAACCCTTTCTCCCCGCCGTCTCCTCCCCTCCCCTCCCCACCCCACCCCCACTCCCAACGCGAGCGGCGGCGATGGCCAAGAAGCTCGGGAAGAAGGCCCGCAAGTTCGCCCACAAGCACCTCCAGGGCGGCGCCAAGCGCAGCCGCAAGCTCCGCTCCCAGTTCAACCGCCGCACCCGGAAAGGCCCGTGCTTTCCCCCGCCGCCGCCGCCCCCTCTGCCAAGTGTTTGTTTGTTTGGGTTCCGCGGCGTGCTGATTCGAGCTTCTCCCTTTTGTTTTCTCATCAGATGGGAAGGGCCGGGAGGACGACAACCGCCTGGACGGCGACGGCGGCAGCGAGGAGACCCGCCGCAACGACCCCACCATGTATATTCATCGTACCCTCCACTGCTCGTGCTCTGTTATTAACATAGCTTTGGTGGGAGCGCAGCTCACGTGCTGTTTCAGGCAGGGCGTGGAGCATTGAGTGATTTTGCTGCAATGTTGCATACCCTTTGGTGGGTGCGCGTTAGGGCGGCTCTTTGAGGCGGGGGGGGGGGGGGGCATTGAGTAATTTTGCTGCAATGTTACCTACAGCCATTTGACTAAACCTTGCTTGCAAATTTGGATATGTTGCGGATGTAGATTTCATCTTGTGTCTCTATTTACCGTAAAAATTCATTCATGATAATACTGTTTGGTAATGCATTGATTTTTAGGTCTTTCTTTCTTTTATTTATTGAACTAAGCTCAATATGCTTTTCCTTTAGGAACATGAACGATGATGTAGCTACTTTGGCTAACTGTTTAGAGTTTCCAGAAGATGAGAATGAATTAGATGGGGATCTATCCGACAGTGATGGCTATCTTTCAGAGGTATGTTTGCCATTCTTCTATCAAGTCTCTTATTCATCTTTGGCAAGCAATATACATTTAGGAATAGTCACACCCACCATAGCTTTCGCACTCGTTTCGTATTTTAACGTGATGTTTCTATCCATGCCAAGCTCAAACATATACAAATTTACCATCATCCACAGTTCATGCTCAGCCCACAACTACCAAATTTGTCTTACAGTTCTGTGGGCAGTGCTTCGACTTCTGTGCAGAACCTTCTGAAGAATTTTGTTTGGGGGGTCTTTTCTTTTTTGATGTCAAATTGGCAAGTAGCTCTAGAACTTGATTAATCTCTCCGGTTGGAAGGAGCAACTTGGTTGTTCCACTCCCTTTTTTTTGTGATTTCTTCTAGACTGTTGGGTTGGAAATATTTTTCATAATCTGACTGAGGTGCTTAGATCAGTTTTAAAACCACTGAATAATATCCAAGGATGATTGCATAGTGTCTGTTGGCAATATGTGCACAAGTTTGTACATTATGTGGTTACTATGTTAGTGTGTAATTGCTCTGCAAGTAACTTTTGCACATCAGAAACTGCCGATTATTTGTTTTTTTTTTCAAAATCAGTTGTGTGATTCTATCTACTATTTGTAGTGCTATTGCTTAGTGGCCCTTATAAACTGATCCTTGATGCTTGAAATGCAGGATCTTGAGTGTGTGTACTACTCTGACAGTGATGATGATAATGTTATGAAAGGTAAATTGTATTGTTGTTAACACATATTGAATTTTGTGGTGTGATAGTTTCTAAGCATCAGAATATTTCTTGCAGAGTGTATTGTACAAGATGATCTCGACGAACAGAACAATGAGATGCGCTTGGCTGTGAAAAAGCAAAAGAAAAAGTTGAAGAAGTTGTTGGATAAGGTGAATAGCTGAAAATTGCCTTTAGGTCTTGCCGTCTTACTTGCTGGATATATATTGCTTGGTTTGGTTGCGGGTCTGTAGTTATGTCATGTGTGGACACGCCTCTCTTAAAATTTGATTTTTAGATTAATGTGCGAATTTCTATCCCTCGAAGCAAACATGAAACATTGAACCACACAAGTTGTTATAGATATATAGGTTACTGCTAGCTATGCTTCTGAATGTTGATCTCATCTAGGAACAAATGATGTTAGACTTTATATTATCTGTCTTTTCTGGAATTCTTTGGCTGCATTGTGCCACCTAGGTGATTTCTATCAGGATTGAGAGTGTTTGTTATATTTGTAGGACCCTAAGTTTGCAAACTTCCTTGAGAAATGGCAATTGGAATTGGTGAACTATGAAAGTAAAGAAGTAAGTTTTACTTATTATTTCTGCTTTATGTACTGCAATTCATGTACATCCTTTTTACAATGTACTTCTCGTACCATAAATGATCTCATAAAATAGTTTTTCTTTTGCTATTATTCTGTTCAAATCTTCAATAGGATTCAGATGAACAAGATGAGATGGATTCTGTGGACAACGGGGTCAATTCTGGTGATAAAGATCCTCCTAGTGATAAGATCCTTACAAGCAAGACAATAAGTGAATGGTGTCAACTAGTCTTAGATGAACCTAAAGCACCTGCTCTGCGTAACCTACTAAATGCTTTCCGGGATGCATGTCAATTTGGTCTGAATTCAAATAGCCTTTCCATGCAGAGACTTCAAAGTACCGAAGTATTTTATCAGATAATATCATTTGTTCTTTCTAAGGCAGACAATATTTTCCGTGCTCTCTTAGAAATTTCTGATGATGACAAGGGGAAACTTATGAATCAGAGAAATGGAAAGAAATGGCAAGATATTGAGCCGCTCATAAAGTCTTACTTGCGGAATTCTCTTGATCTGATTAGTCAACTTACTGATAACCAAATACTTACCTATGTCTTGACTCGGCTTAGAACATCTGCGGTATATTTTTCTGCGTATCCCTCAACATCAAGGAGGCTTCTCAAGGTATGTTCCTTGGTGATGTTGCTTGTTGATATTAAATTTAGTTTTGTATGTTATTTTGTTCTTCTGGAAGAGATTCATGTTTGAAACCTGTTCTGGTCAATAATATTAGATCGGTTGAGGACTACTGGCCTTTCTGGTATTCTTTCCCTGTAAAATGGCTGTTTAAAAAAAAATCCGTATAGAAGATATTTGTACGACTTCTTCTTTAATAAGGGAGAATGTGAACAAGAGGAAAAAGTCGGTTGTTATTTGGGTTGGGCCATATTCTGTGAACACTGTATTTGTTGGGAATCGATCTGCCTTCCTTATTTTTTTGAACCTGTCGTATATTTCTGCTACTGTAAGGAATGTTTCAAACACCTTGAAGCAGTCGTTATCAATCTGTTTGGCTTTCAGTTTTTTGAATAACTGTACTGTGGTATTTTAGTGTTGCCATTTTGGATCAGTACACATCCACCTAAGCTTAGACCCTTGATGCATTGTCACAGTGCTAATGTCTTAATTATTTTAAATTCTTCTGCCCTTCAACCATTCTATGACTGCTTCGAGATAGTCTTACAATATTTTTCTGGTGTAGAATGCCTGACCTTTAATTTCTAATACTAGCTTATCATATACTGTATGTACTCTGCAGATCTTAATTCGCTTGTGGGCAAGTGGTGATCAGAACTTGTCCCTGTCTTCGTTTCTTATGATTCGAGAAGTGGTTTCACTCTTACCTGACTGTCTGGATTTCTGCTTAACTAAAACACATAATGCATACCTTTCTAGTTCCAAGATTGTGGACAACAGAAATATAGAAAATATCGATTTTATTCTGAACTGTCTGGTGGAACTTTATTCTCTGGATATTCAGAAAGCAGGTGAAAGGGCAGTAATTTCTGTGGGACAATTGAGTGCTATTCTTAGACAGGCGTCTAAAACAAAGGGAAAGGTACACATTAATGCTTATATCTGTAGTTGTGCTTGCAGTTGGTTTAGCTCGAGTGTTCCTACCGTATCATGTAGACAGATCCTTTGGACCTGCTTGGATTTGGAGAGATATTCTTGTTTCTCATATCCAAACAAGGCTTTAAGGTGTATCTGCACACCAGTTATAGTCAAATACATTTCGTTTAAATAGACTGGCCTTCTTATTTTTTTCTAATTATTCGTTACATTTGCTAAAAAAACATTGCTAAGAAGAGATCCTGGCACATGTGTTCTAACTGTTTGATTCCTTATCGTACAGTGAATTGTTAATTCCTATGTTTTTAAGGCGTCCGTAAGGCGGCGTCGAGGCGCCCCCCCCCCCCCCCCCCCGCGCCTTAAAGCGAAGCATCGCCTTAAAAACATAGGTTAATTCACAAACTGCACCAACTTGCTAATTTGTTATTGCCATAACTTGACACATTTCATAGAATTTTCTTTGTATTGCTGTATTTGACCAACATATACATGCTGCAAGAATAAAAAAAATTCTTATTATTACACTTGTCTTTTTCACACATCCAAAAGAAAGCAGACTGGTTATTTTCATGTCCACATGGATTCTTTTCCTTGTGGTGGTTTTTATTTGTTCTCTTGACATCACATGGATATTGATATGCTTCTATGTTTGTGGTTGCAGGAAGATCTTTTGAAGATAGATAACTGGCAGTATATAAACTGCATAAACCTATGGGTTAGGTTTATTTGTGTTAATTACAAGGATTGCCACAACCTCCATCTATTATTCTCTTCAGTTGTTCAGATAATAAGGGGGGTGGCTCATTTATTGCCAGGCATGCGATACTTACCACTGAGACTGAAGCTTGCGCACATGCTAAATGAGCTTTCGAATTGCAGTCAGATGTTCTTTCCAGTTCCATCGTTGATATTTGGATCCCTAGAATTTAGGGAGATCCCTCCGAAAGAGCAAACAGAAAAAGGAAAGACCCACTTTTCGTCACTACTGAAGGTACGCCATTTCATGTATTGCTCAGTTATAACATGTGGAATTTTGTGTTCTTTCATGTCTGTCTTGGAGTCATGAAAATGTCAATTATTATTGTACCAAGCCTCTGAGAAGTATATAACTCTTCGGACCCCCATTCCATATGACTAAATGCTCACTAAAAGAAAACAAGCATCCATGCAGTTTCAAGCAATCAACCCCGATGGTCTGTAAACTGTTTTTGTAAGGATTGCTCATTTTTTAACTTGTATAATTACTGCATAGGTATATGCTCAGTTATTAATTAGATAATTAGATAATTTGGTTTCATCTTCTTAAGTATTACTACCTCTGTAGACAAATGTAAGATGTTTTAGGTCACTACTTTAGTGTCTGTGTGGCTCCTGTTTGGTTTCGTCTCTAGTCTGCACCCTGCTTTCTTGGGATTAAAAGTTCGTTCTTGCGGATGTTTCATCTTCCGAAGATAGTTTAAATTAACCCTGTTTTCTGCGTGTTAGGTGCCAAGGAACATGCTGAAATCAAGAGATTTCCAAGAGCATTGCGTTCTTTCAGCAATCGAGGTTCTATCGGCACATTTTTTCCAGTGGAGCTATCATGTTTCTTTTCCAGAAGTAGCCACCATTCCGCTCATCCTCTTGAAAAGATTGCAAGAGCAGACAACGATTGAGTCCCTCCGCCGTCCTCTTAAACGAATGATAGACCAGGTACTTCAGTCAAAACACGTATTCCGGTTATTTCTAAATCCGTCAGCATCCCTGTAAAGATCAATTCAGCATTGTCACTCTCCAAGGAGGCTTTTACAGTGTAATTGTTGCAAGTTTTGACCATGATTGGTGAACGTCTGGCCGTTTCCATATAAGCTTTAAGCTTTCATGTTCTTTCAATTTTGCGGGAAGCAGGATCACGGCACTTCATTCTTTTGCTTACCTTGCAGTGTTCCGTTTGATATGTGACATCCTTTTGAATGCTGAAACTGCAGGTGAGCGAGAACAGGGATTTTGTGCAAAGGAAGAGGGAGGTGGTCTCTTTCTCACCAAATGATGCGTCGTCAGTCGAGAGCTTCCTCCAGGTTGGATTCCCCCCTCGCCACAATATATTCCCATATTTCGTAGATCATGTTTATGATTGCAGACCTGACTGACTCTCCCTTGAAACGCAGGAGGAGGAGATGAATGGAGACGCTTCCTTCACGCAGTTCTACGCATCAGTGGCAAAGAGTCGTCAATCGAGAGGTACCTTTGTTTGTTTGATGAACAGCGCCGTCATCTTCCGATCTACAAGTTTGATGGCTTCTAATATCTGGAACATTTGGCCCGCTGTTTGTTCGCAGGGAGAAAATTGGTGTAGAGGGCGATGCTAGGGTGTGATAGTTGTTGATTGGCTAGAGGATTATCACATGGACGACAAACTGAGGAACTGACTCCAATGTGCATGCAGTGGTATCGATGACCGACGTCGGAGTTTATGGTTTTCTTGCTGTTTGTCGGTGTAGCTCTCAAGTTTGTCGAAACTTGTACCGATTGAGTAGATTTGGCGTGTGAATCGAAGGATCTTTGTAGCGCTGGAATTCTGCAGCTGTTTGTTATGAGTATATTGTTCCAGCTCATTTATGTTGCCCAAAATTTAGTATTGACTATTATTTACCCTTGTCTAAATATACTATTCTTGGGGAATCTTAACTAGCAGACCTTCCCTGTGAAGGAACTGCCAGTGAACTACCTATCAGCCATTGGATTAAAAAACACGGATCTCAAAGCAGTCAAAGGCGCCACGTCAGAAAAGAAAACACGTTAGCTGGGAACGTGTGAACTGTCGCACGACTCGTCTACAACAGCGGGTGCCTCCCTCCTCCCCATTTCGCATCCCGTCACCCGCGGAGTGAGAGAGGGATCGACAACCATGAGGCGACCTGTGACGGGAACCGTGCCGATGCCCGTGCGTGGCGTGGTTGCATCATCCCATGTAGCATCTTCTGAAGGCAAATTTTCCCACTGCATGTACCATTGAACAACCGGCAGATTATTTCTTGGTACCCGCCTGACTTGGAGAACCTCGGCAGGGATAGTGCCATCAGTGTTCACCATTGGTAGATTAGGGCTAGGAATGGATTTATGGCCAATGTGCTTCTTCAGCTGGCCGACATGAAAAACAGGGTGTATTTTCACATGGTTAGGAAATTGCAGTTTATAAGCTGACTTGCCCACCTTTTGCACAATCAGAAAAGGTCCATAATACTTGTTTTGCAACTTTAGAGCCCCTCTGAATCCAAAGGCTGTTAATCTGTAAGGAGCCATTTTCAAATATACCATATCTCCCACTTCAAAAGACTATCCACTCTTTTAGTATCTGCATAACGTTTCATTCTGTTCTGGGCTTGCAGCAAATTTTCTTTCAGTTATTCCAACATTTATTGTTTGGCAGACAAGAAATTATGAGCCTCTTCTTCAGGTCTAGGAATTGCCAGTTCAGAGATCAATGGGGGAGGAAAACCATAATGTACCTGGAAAGGAGACGTTTTTATAGCAGTGTCATAACTAGTATTGTACCGGTACTCAGCTAGAGATAGCCATGAACACCATTTCTTAGGCTCATCAGTTGCCATGAACCTTAGATAAGTTTCCACACACTGATTTACCCCCTCAGTTTAGACATAAGTTTGAGGATGGTTTCTGTACTATACCTTAACTCACTTTTCAGAGCAGAAAATACGTCTCTCCACAGTTTGCTTGTGACAATTTTGTCTCTGTCTGAGATAATTAATTTAGGAGGACCATGTGCGCATAGCTCACCAGCGGTGGCTGGCACGATCGGGTCTTGGTGAATGTGCCACCGTTGTGTGGCTACATGGAGGGTCCTTGTGTCCTGATGTATTCTTGCCTCTGTAACTCTATGATCATGAAATAATACTCTTTTTATTACCCAAAAAAACACGACCATCGATGTTTGTCTCATGTTTAGGCATTCCTGTGAGTGGATAATTGTCAAGAAGAGAACCCGAGCCCGATCCATGTGTATGGCGCCAGTCGAGCTGACAATGGCGGGGAATATCTCTTTCCTCCCCCGGTCGGCAGGTCCTGTTACTAGTTGTTCGAGCGCATCATCCAACGAAACCAACACGACACCAGTCGGGCTAGTTGGCCATGGCCGCAATAAGGGGCGGAGCCATGATTTTTTGCGAATGGGTATGAACTAACTGTCTGCTACCTCTTGAGTTTGTGTTGAATTTTCTTGAAGAGGAAAGATAATGCAGCACAGTAGCGTAAGTATTTCCCTTAGTTTTTGAGAACCAAGGTATCAATCCAGTAAGAGGCCACGCTCAAGTCCCTCGTACCTACACAAAAACAATAGCTCCTCGCAACCAACGCAATTAGGGATTGTAATTCCCTTCACGGTCACTTACGAGAGTGAGATCTGATAGAGAATATTTTTGGTATTTTTGATATAGAGATGCAAAGTGAAAAGTAAAAGGCAAAGTAAAAAAGCAAAGCAAAATAAAAGTGATGGAGATTGATATGATGAGAATGGACCCGGGGGCCATAGGTTTCACTAGTGGCTTCTCTCAAGAGCGTAAGTATTCTACGGTGGGTGAACAAATTATTGTTGAGCAATTGACAGAATTGAGTATAGTTATGAGAATATCCAGGTATGATCATGTATATAGGCATCACGTCCGAGACAAGTAGACCGAAACGATTCTGCATCTACTACTATTACTCCATTCATCGACCGCTATCCAGCATGCATCTAGAGTATTAAGTTAAAAATAGAGTAACGCCTTAAGCAAGATGACATGATGTAGAGAGATAAATTCATGCAATATGAAATAAACCCCATCTTGTTATCCTCGATGGCAACGATACAATACGTGCCTTGCTGCCTCTTCTGTCACTGGGAAAGGACACCGCAAGATCGAACCCAAAGCTAAGCACTTCTCCCATGGCAAGAACTACCAATCTAGTTGGCCAAACCAAATGGATAATTCGAAGAGACTTGCAAAGATAACCAATCATACATAAAAGAATTCAGAGAAGATTCAAATATTATTCATAGATAGACTTGATCATAAACCCACAATTCATCGATCTCAACAAACACACCACAAAAAAAAGATTACATCGAATAGATCTCCACAAGAGAGGGGAAGAACATTGTATTGAGATCCAAAAAGAGAGAGGAAGCCATCTAGCTAATAACTATGGACCCGAAAGTCTGAGGTAAACTACTCACACTTCATCGGAGAGGCTATGATGATGTAGAAGCCCTCCGTGATGACGGCCCTCTCCGGCGGAGCTCCGGAACAGACCCCAAGATGGGATCTCGTGGATACAAAAAGTTGCGGCGGTGGATTTAGGTTTTTGGCTCCGTATCTGATCGTTTGGGGGTACGTAGGTATATATAGGAGGAAGAAGTACGTCGGTGGAGCTTCGGTGGGCCCACGAGGGTGGGGGCCGCGCCTGGGGGGTAGGGCCCGCCCCCTACCTCGTGCCCACCTCGAAGCTTCCTTGGCATATGGTCCAAGTCTCCTGGGTCATATTCGGTGAGAAAATCACATTCCCGAAGGTTTCATTCCGTTTGGACTCCGTTTGATATTCCGTTTCTTCGAAACACTGAAATAGGCAAAAAACAGCAATTCTGGGCTAGGCCTCCGGTTAATAGGTTAGTCCCAAAAATAATATAAAAGTGGAAAATAAAGCCCAATATAGTCCAAAACAGTAGATAATATAGCATGGAGCAATAAAAAATTATAGATACGTTGGAGACGTATCAGGCATCCCCAAGCTTAATTCCTGCTCTTCCTCGAGTAGGTAAATGATAAAAAGAGAATTTTTGATGCGGAGTGCTACTTGGCATAATTTCAATGCAAATCTTCTTAATTGTGGTATGAATATTCAGATTAGAAAGATTCAAGACAAAAGTTCATATTGACATAAAAATTAATAATACTTCAAGCATACTAACAAAGCAATTATGTCTTCTCAAAATAACATGGCCAAAGAAAGTTATCCCTACAAAATCATATAGTCTGGCTATGCTCTATCTTCACCACACAAAGTATTTAAATCATGCACAACCCCGATGACAAGCCAAGCAATTGTTTCATACTTTAACATTTTCAAAAAAAAATCGATCTTCACGCAATACATGAGCGTGAGCCATGGATATAGCACTTATATGTGGAATAGAGTGGTGGTTGTGGAGAAGACAAAAAAGAGGGGAAGATAGTCTCACATCAACTAGGTGTATCAACGGGCTATGGAGATGCCCATCAATAGATATCAATGTGAGTGAGTAGGGATTGCCATGCAATGGATGCACTAGAGCTATAAGTATATGAAAGCTCATCAAAAAAAACTAAGTGGGTGTGCATCCAACTCGCTTGCTCACGAAGACCTAGGACAATTTTGAGGAAGCCCATCATTGGAATATACAAGACAAGTTCTATAATAAAAAATTCTCACTAGTATATGAAAGTGACAAAATGAGAGACTCTCTATCATGAAGATCATGGTGCTACTTTGAAGCACAAGTGTGGTAAAAGGATAGTAACATTGTCCCTTCTCTCTTTTTCTCTCATTTTTTTTATTTGGGCCTTTTTTATGGCCTCTTTTTTTTCGTCCGGAGTCTCATCCCGACTTATGGGGGAATCATAGTCTCCATCATTCTCTCCTCACTTGGGACAATGCTCTAAAAATTGATGATCATCACACTTTTATTTTTCTTACAACTCAACAATTACAACTCGATACTTAGAACAAATAACTCTATATAAATGCCTCCGGCAGTGTACCGGGATATGCAATGAATCAAAAGTGACATGTATGAAAGAATTATGAATGGTGGCTTTGCCACAAATACGATGTCAACTACATGATCATGCTAGCAATATGACAATGATGGAGCGTGTCATAATAAATGGAACGGTGGAAAGTTGCATGGCAATATATCTCAGAATGGCTATGATAATGCCATGATAGGTAGGTATGGTGGCTGTTTTGAGGAAGGTATATGGTGGGTGTATGATACCGGCGAAAAGTGCGCGGTATTAGAGAGGCTAGCAATGGTGGAAGGATGGGAAAAAGTGCATATAATCCATGGACTCAACATTAGTCATAAAGAACTCATATACTTATTGCAAAAATCTAGAAGTTATCAAAGCAAAGTATTACGTGCATGCTCCTAGGGGGATAGATTGGTAGGAAAAGACCATCGCTCGTCCCCGACCGCCACTCATAAGGAAGACAATCAATAAATAAATCATGCTCCGACTTCATCACATAACGGTTCACCATACGTGCATGCTACGGGAATCACAAACTTTAACACAAGAATTTCTCAAATTCACAACTACTCAACTAGCATGACTCTAATATCACCATCTTCATATCTCAAAACAATTATCAAGCCTCAATCTTTTCTTAGTATTCAACGCACTCAAAAGAAAGTTTCACAAATCTTGAATACCAAGCATATTATTATTAAGCAAATTACCATGCTATTAAGACTCTCAAAATAATCTAAGTGAAGCATGAGAGATCAATAGTTTCTTTAAAACAAATCCACCACCGTGCTCTAAAAGATCTAAGTGAAGCACATAGAGCAAAATTATAATGCTCAAAAAGACATAAGTGAAGTACATAGAGCAAAACTACATAGCTCAAAAGATATAAGTGAAGCACATAGAGTATTCTATCAAATTCTAATTCATGTATGGCTCTCTCAAAAGGTGTGTACAGTAAGGATGATTGTGGCACACTAACAAACGAAGACACAAATAATACAAGACACTCTAAGCAAAACACATATCATGTGGTGAATAAAAATATAGCTCCAAATAAATTACCGATGGAAGTAGACGAAAGAGGGGATGCCTTCCGGGGCATCCCCAAGCTTTGACTTTTTGGTGTCCTTGGATTATCTTGGGGGTGCCATGGTCATCCCCAAGCTTAAGCTCTTGCCACTCCTTGTTCCATAATCCATCAAAAGAATTCATCCAAAACTTGAAAACTTCACAACACAAAACTCAATAGAAATCTCGTGAGCTCCGTTAGAGAAGGAAACAAAAAACCACTTCAAGGTACTATAATGAACTCATTCTTTATTTATATTGGTGTTAAACCTACTGCATTCCAACTTCTCTATGGATTATAAACTATTTTACTAGCCATAGATTCATCAAAATAAGCAAACAACACACGAAAAACAGAATCTGTCAAAAACAGAACAGTCTGTAGTAATCTGTAACTAACGCAAACTTCTGGAACCCAAAAAATTCTACCAAAATTAGACGACCTATAAAATTTGTTTATTGATCAGAAGGAATTGGAATCAGTATTTTATCACGTTCTTATGATTTTTAATAATTCGGGCACTGAGCGCAAAGTTTCTGGAAATTACAGCAAGATAAAATAACTATCATCCAAGAAGATTCAATAGGTCTAACTTGGCACAAACACTAATTAAAACACAAAACCACATCCAAACAGAAGGTAGATGGGTTATTTATTTCCTAACAGAATAAAAACACAAGAAACTAAAAATAAAATTGGGTTGCCTCCCAACAAGCGCTATCGTTTAACGCCCCTAGCTAGGCATTGAGATTTCAATGATGCTCACAAGAAAGAAAAAAATTGAAGCACAAAGAGAGCATCATAAAACACGTTATAAACACATCTAAGTCTAACATACTTCCTATGCATAGGCATCTTATAGGCAAACAAATTATCAAGGCAAGCAAAAACTAGCATATGCAAGGAGGCGGAAAGAAACAATAGCAATCTCAACATAACAAGAGGTAATTTATTATCATGAAAATTTCTACAACCATATTTTCCTCTCTCATAATAATTACATGTGGGATCATAAGAAAATTCAACAAAATAGCCATCACATAAAATATTTTCAACACGATCCACATGCATGCAAAGTTGACACTCTTACGAAATAGTGAGATTAACATTAACTAAAGTCATGACCTCTCCAAACCCACTTTTATCAAAAATTTCATAAAATTGAATATTCTCCAAATATGTGGGATCTAAAGTTGACACTCTTCCAAACCCAGTTTCAATATTATTGCAAACAATATTATCAATCTCATATTCATCATGGGGATTAAATAAATTTTCAAGATCATAAGAAGAATCACCCCAATCATGATCATTGCAACAAGTAGTAGACATAGCAAAACTAGCATCCCTAAGCTTAGGGTTTTGCATATTATTAGCATAATTGACATCAAGAGAATTTATAGTAAAATCATTGAAATCATGCTTTTCATCTAGGGAACTATCAAGCATGGGCGCAATAGCAAGAATCTCATTTTTAACATAAGGAACTATAGCAAATTCGTCTTCATAAATATTGGCATCATGGCCACAAGAATAGCAAGCATCATGTTCATCAAGGGATATTTCAACCAAATCATCGGAATCATCATTATCTATAGATTCATGCATATCATTATTTTCTTCCAAAGCAATGGTCATTCTTTCGATAAATTCTTGGACATAGACATTATGAGCAAGGTTTTCATTGCAATATTTAAGTATGACTCAATTTTCAGATTTGTTGAGAGTAAAATCATACTTTTCAATCAAAGAAGCAACTTCATGAGCACCCTTAAAAACAACAAATTCTTCAATTTGTTCGATATCATAGTAACTATAAACACCTTTTGCATAAGAAGATAAGATTTCATTATCATTGAACTCACATAGGTAGGGAAGGTGTTTTTTAGGATTCTTAGAGCAACAAGTAAAATCACACATTTCACAAAGATTCCAAGCATAGCATAGCAAACTATTTATGTGATACCTTAAGAGTCTCCCTTTTTCAGACAAACGATGACGCACAAAATGAGCATGCTCATCTAAAGATTTCCCATCAACTAGGCTAGTTGGGGTTTCAGCACGAGCGCATAAGGATCGAAGATGATCCAAGTAGAACACTTTAAGTGGATCCATATCAATAGATTTTTAGCAAGCAAAGATGCAAGCAAATAGAAGGCATGTAGAAACACAAACAAAGACACATACGGGAAGAAGGCGAACGAAAAAGAGAGGGCGAATAAAACGGCAAGGGTGAAGTGGGGGAGAGGAAAACGAGAGGCAAATGGCAACTAATGTAATGCGGGAGATAGGGATTGTGATGGGTACTTGGTATATTGACTTTTTGCGTAGACTCCCCAGCAACGGCGCCATAAATGGCTCGTTGTCGGGAGTCCAAATCTTGCTATCTCTTGAGCTTGCGTTGGATTTCCTTGAAGAGGAAAGGTGATGCAGCACATTAGCGTAAGTATTTCCCTCAGTTTTTGAGAACCAAGGTATCAATCCAGTAGGAGGCCATGCTCAAGTCCCTCGTACCTACACAAAAACAATAGCTCCTCGCAACCAACGCGATTAGGGGTTGTCAATCCCTTCACGGTCACTTACGAGAGTGAGATCTGATAGAGAATATTTTTGGTATTTTTGATATAGAGATGCAAAGTGAAAAGTAAAAGGCAAAGTAAAAAAGCAAAGCAAAATAAAAGTGATGGAGATTGATATGATGAGAATAGATCCGGGGGCCATAGGTTTCACTAGTGGCTTCTCTCAAGAGCATAAGTATTCTACGGTGGGTGAACAAATTACTGTTGAGCAATTGACAGAATTGAGCATAGTTATGAGAATATCCAGGTATGATCATGCATATAGGCATCACGTCCGAGACAAGTAGACCGAAGCGATTCTGCATCTACTACTGTTACTCCACTCATCGACCTCTATCCAGCATGCATCTAGAGTATTAAGTTAAAAACAGAGTAACGCCTTAAGCAAGATGACATGATGTAGAGAGATAAATTCATGCAATATGAAATAAACCCCATCTTGTTATCCTCAATGGAAATGATACAATACGTGCCTTGCTGCCCCTTCTGTCACTGGGAAAGGACACCGCAAGATCGAACCCAAAGCTAAGCACTTCTCCCATGGCAAGAACTACCAATCTAGTTGGCCAAACCAAACGGATAATTCGAAGAGACTTGCAAAGATAACCAATCATATATAAAAGAATTCAGAGAAGATTCAAATATTATTCATAGATAGACTTGATCATAAACCCACAATTCATCAGTCTCAACAAACACAATGCAAAAAGAAGATTACATTGAATAGATCTCCACAAGAGAGGGGGAGAACATTGTATTGAGATCCAAAAAGAAAGAAGAAGCCATCTAGCTAATAACTATGGACCCGAAGGTCTGAGTTAAACTACTCACACTTCATCAGAGGGGCTATGATGATGTAGAAGCCCTCCGTGGTGGATGCCCCCTTCGGCGGAGCTCCGGAACAGGCCCCAAGATGGGATCTCGTGGTTACAGAAAGTTGCGGCGGTGGAATTAGGTTTTTGGCTCCGTATCTGATCATTTTGGGGGTACGTAGGTATATATAGGAGGAAGAAGTACGTCGATGGAGCTTTGGTGGGCCCATGAGGGTGGGGGCGCGCCTGGAGGGGTAGGGCGCGCCCCCCTACCTCGTGCCCCCCTCGAAGCTTCCTTGGCGTAGGGTCCAAGTCTCCTCGGTCATATTCGGTGAGAAAATCACGTTCCCGAAGGTTTCATTCCGTTTGGACTCCGTTTGATATTCCGTTTTTTCGAAACACTGAAATAGGCAAAAAAACAGCAATTCTGGGCTGGGCCTCCGGTTAATAGTTTAGTTCCAAAAATAATATAAAAGTGGAAAATACAACCCAATATAGTCCAAAATAGTAGATAATATAGCATGGAGCAATAAAAAATTATAGATACGTTGGAGACGTATCACTGTCATACGAGCGTCGTTGGTTGTTAAAAGAATCAAATCTAATCTCGCCCAAAGAGAAATCCTTCACAACTTGATCCAAGCCTGGGGGCCAATGCGCCCCCCCTTCCCGTCTTGTGAATATTTTTGAAATACGAAACAAATTTAAAAATCTTTATTTTAAAAAATCACGGAACATTTTTTCAAATTCAAGAACAATTTTTGTAATACATGAAGAATTTTTTTAATTCAGGATTATTTTCCACATTCAGGAATATTTTTCAAAGTTGAAAAAAAACTTGGGATGCCCCGTTCCACAGTTGGGCCGGCAAAAACCATTCGCACGGGGGAGCGGTGGTGCGCGATTACTCGATTTCCCCTGCGCAACAAGGGGAATAGGAGCTCCTGCGGAAATCCTATTGCCCGGCGTAGGTCGATAGTTGTATACCAAATTCAAAATTTTCAATAATTCAAATATTTTCTTCGAATTCAAAAAGTGGTCATCATATTCAAAAATGTTTATGAAATCCAAAAAATGTTCGTCATGTTCAAAAAATATTCATCAAACTCAAAAAACATGATTGTCCATTTCGGAAACTTTTCATAAAACGAAAGTTTTTTATTCAATTCAAATTGTGTTCATCAATTTCAAAAAAACGATCATAGAAATTCAAATTTGGTGCATGAAAATACAAAAATGTCCATAAAATTCAAAAAAAACTCTTATCATTCATTTCTTCATTAGATCATTAGTTGTTTTGTATTTGTGAACATTTTTAGAAATTCAAAAGATTTTTTTTGGAATCTCAAAAAATGTCAAGTAGTAAAAAAACACATGACAAAAAGGATAGCCCTGCCCTGCACCTAGGCTGCCCAAGTTCATGCACGGGGGGAGCGGTGGGGTGTGTGTTACCTTGTTTCCATCGCACGGGGTCCGGGATTAGGAGGTCCCGAGCTCCGGCCCATTTGTATACGCAAGAGCTATGTCTCGCTTATAGCTTGTCTCGTGTCTACAGTGACGGGCCTGCTCATTAGCGCACATAAAGAAATGAGATTCGGTCCTATGACCTCCTGCTTATAGCGTACTGCTGCTAGCGACTAAATAGTCGTCAAGTCCATGTTATACTACTAGGACGGGGACAACTAAAGGAGAAGGGTCGGATTTCCACATCCTTTTTGTTTCTTTTTCGATTTTGCTTTTTCTTGTTTTTCACAGGGTTTTCTTCTTCTCTTTCTCGGGTTTTAATAGCTTTTCTCTTTTCTTTCCTTTCTCTTTATTTTTCTTCGCTATTGTTTGTTTCTTTCTCATTTTTCGTCTGTTTTCCTTTTGTTTCCCCTTGGATTTCACTGTTTTTCTATACACATTTTTGATCATAAAAATTCGAATTTGGTGCATGAAAATACAAAAATGTCCATAAAATTCAAAAAAAGCTCATTTCTTCATTAGATCATTAGTTGTTTTGCATTTGTAAACAATTTTAGGAATTCAAAAGATTTTATTTTTTGGAATCTAAAAAAAATTCAAGTAGTAAAAAAACAAAAAAAAACACATGAAAAAAAGGATAGCCCTGCCCTGCACCTAGGCTGCCCAAGTTCACGCACGGGGGGGGGGGGGGGGGGCGGTGGGGTGTGCGTTACCTCATTTTCCATCGCACGGGGGGATTAGGAGGTCCCGAGCTCCGGGCCCATTTGTATATGCGAGAGCTATGTCTGTCTTATAGCTTGTCTCGCGTCTACAATGACGGGGCCTGCTCATTAGCGCACATAAGAGAATAGAGTAGAGAAAAAGGGACGGAACGAGATTCGATCCTATGACCTCCTGCTTGTAGCGTACTGCTGCTAGCGACTAAATGGTCGACTAGTCCATGTTATACTACTAGGACTGGAACAACTAAAGGGGTAGGCTTGGATTTCCACATGCTTTTTGTTTCTTTTAAAAAAATTATTTTCTTGTTTCACCGGGTTTTCTTCTTCTCTTTCTCTGTTTTTACCGAGTTTTTTCTTTTCTTTCTTTTTCATTGTTTTATTTGGTTTTCTTTGTATCTTTCTCAGGTTTGAATAACTTTTCTCTTTTCTTTCCTTTCTCTTTATTTTTCTTCGGCATTGTTTGTTCTTTCTCATTTTTTGTCTGTTTTCCTTTTGTTTCACCTTGGGTTTTCATTGTTTTTCTATACACATTTTTGTTATATATCTAATACAATTTTCTATTATACATTTTACATTTTTAAATACAATTTAACAATTTTCGAACCCGGTCAACATTTTTTGTATAAAATATTAACATTTTTCAAATGTTAGATTAAAAATCAAATAATTGTTTAACATTTTTTTCCAAATGCTTGATTAACATTTTCATATACATGATTAATAAAGTTGATAATTTTCTAATACATGGTCAACATTTTTCTCTAGAAGTTTAACATTTTTAAATTTATCATATAAAAGATAAAACAATCATTATTTTTGTAAAACATGGTCAACATATTTTATATAGACATTTATCATTTTTTAAATAATTGATTAACATTTTGAAATAGTTGTTCAACATTTTTTCAAATGTTTGATTAATATTTTCATATACCTTATCAATGTTTTCATCATTTTTAATATATGGTAAATAAAATTATACGCATTTAACATTTTCAAATGTTTAATTTAAACATGTTTTCGAAATCATGATTAACATTTTTTCGAAATAATGATTAACATTTTTATATACATGATCAGTATTTTCATTATATTCTAGTACACGGTCCACATTTATGTATACACATTTAACATTTTTCATATGATTGATTAACATTTTTCAAATACTTAAATAACATTTTTTAAATCTGTGTTCAACTTTTTTTTCAAATTGTTGATTAACATTTTTTTAATACATGATTAAAAAACTTCATACGCATTGCATTTTTTGTATACGTGATAAAACTTTTCCGTTTACACATTTAAGTTTTTCCAAATGTTTGGTTAATATTTTTCTAATGTTTTATCCAGAGTGTTGCCATGGTCTCACTATAAGCGAGAGGGCGCCCATCTGTGACCTGTAACTCGAGGTCGTCTACATCGCCCAATAAATGTAGTTGCATCGTTCTCTTCACTTAGATGGCTCGTTTGTCTTGATTTTGTCCTTTTTTCTTTTATAAAGTTATTTATATTTAGATATAAATAAGAGTAAAAATATTTACGCCATGTTAATTTTTTCTGAAATGCTAAAAATATGTTCGTGCAACTTTAATAAAATTATGATTAACAAAAAAGTATGTGACAATTCAAAAAATGTTCACACCCTTCAAACAAATGTAGGCATAATTTTAAAAAATGTTATAAAAGAAACTGTCCTTGTAATTGAAAAGAAATGTTTCTTACCATTCAAAAAATATATTAAATTTTGAAAGTGTTAATGCATTTCAAATAAAATGTTTGTGACACTTAAAAAATGTTTATACAATTTAAAATATATAAAACAAACATTTATTTAATAAATATTCAGAAAATTTATTTAAAAAATATTAGTCATGTATTTAAAATGTAAATGTTTATAAAGATGTGGTAGATGTATACAAAAATGCACAATGTGTATGATAAAAATAGACATAAAATCATCGATTTGAAAAAATGGTTATATTGTATTTAAAAATTATTAATCATATATAAAAAATAGTCCCAGTGTATATGCATATACAAAATGTAGACATGTATTAAAAAACTGAAGAAAAGAAAGTAAGAAACAAAGAAAATCAAGTAGGAGAAAGAAACAAAAAAAGGTAAGAAAACCAAAGAAAAGACAGAATAAAAACGAAAGGAAACAAAAAATGAAGGTAAACTTTGCTTTGGGTCATAGTTTTAACTAATCCGTCATTTCACTGTCAGTACAAAAGATAGCAGATAGATCAAGCAAACAAGGAAGGGGATCTTTGCCGTGTCTCGTCTAATCAAGATACCCTACATGTATCCGATTCATTTGCTTTCCTTTCACAGGACTATTTCACTTATATTTTTGCTGTGAGTGAGCATCAAGACTTAATTTGATTAACTAATCATCCTACTGCCTTTTTGTTTTTGAAAAGACCCGCAGTTAAGCGACGACATAGTCAATGCACCGACATATGTTTCAACTGCACAGAATTAATATCTGAAGAGACAGGTTGTTTGAGATTTTCTTTTCTTACAAATTGCTTCGATGTTACTCCCTCCGTTCTGAAATATAAGATGTTCTAACTTTTCTCTGAATTAGATGTATATAGACATGTTTTAGTATGTTTGTTTACTCATTTTAGTCTGTATGTATGCAGTCCATATTGAAATATCCAAAAACTCTTATAGTTTGGAAAGGAGGGAGTATTACTTTGACCAATGCCCACAGTACTATGCCTACTTTTACAAACTGACTTGCTACCGTGGAGCAAACAAACATGACTTGCCGTCCGTCCCATGCAATGCACATGCATTAGCCAATAATGTGAGCAAATTTGCAAAACACAGTAAATGTATGACAAAAAATAGATTCAAAAATAGCCATAATAATAAACCATTAATAATTCATTTATAGCAATATATCTTGATGTGTAATCCATCTATGTCAAACATTCCACCAGGCAGAACTACAATGTCTCCCGAGACCGAGAGTAGAGCATATCGATGAATCATGTTCACTGTTGTAATGCACTATCCAACATCTTCACCTTTTTTCCATTGCCGAAACCCGTCATTTTCAACTTTTGGATTTGGGAAATCTGGATCCTAAGTATGCCTTTCTTCTAGCCCAAAAAAAAAGAGTATGTCTTGTCTCATCTTGAGACTAAATCATCAGGCTATGCATCTCCAGTTCTCCGCTGCAGCAATTTCATAAAGGTGAACGTCAGCCAAAACCACCTGAGAAGTTCCCGCAAAAACTAGAGAAAGTAGAAGTCCTATCCTGGTGCCATACATACCTTGTTCTATGTATGTGCAGTTGCTACATGTCCTAGTTTTCACAGATTCAGGCAGAGCATACTACACTAGATCCTTGCTACAAAAGGCAACACCACAAAAAAAAAGGTCATGTCATGATACACATAACAAAGACAACAAGAGGCATATATGCACAACAAAGGCGGAAGCAATTATATCTTTAGCACTCACCTGGCAAGCCTTGACGTCCTGGCATCCACACAGGAGCATGCCGTTGAGCAGATCGGTGGCTTGGAATGCGCCCCCTCCCTCGCTTCTCTGAATTTAGTTCATTTCACAAAATATGCGCAAACATCACTGAATTTGTGTAACAACATAGTTCATAGGTTTTAGAAGTCTTCATGTTATCTTTTTGAGATTAATATCTGCAGTTGTCATCTCGTGGAACACACAAGTATTTGACCCTAAAGATTTATATATACATATAACTAATATACCTTGTAGTAGTCAACTGCGATGAAATTAGCCCATCGATTTCCGGCTGCGCTGTAGCATGTACTAGCCATGTCAGTGAGGCCCTTGTTGTGCTGCAAACATGCAGTCAGCTTCACAGGGACAGACGGAAAGTAGTTCATGAGGACCAGTGACTTGGTCTTGTCGTTGAGCGGCGCGGACTCTGCACGGTTCGAGCATTCGCCAGCATCCATTCCATCGTCGCCATCTTCAACACAGTGAAATCAATCAATTTCAGAGCAACGATACTTGAGATAGTGAGGAACTGCAGCATAATGTTTCGTGCGAAAGAAGTAGTGTCTCACAATTGTTCTCAACCATGAAATTCCACTGGTATGCGATTCCTTCTGTGACTTGCTTCGATCTGGCAGAGGTGAACACAAGGAGACGCTGGTTGCTTGTGACCATATCACTGACAAGAGGCCAGTCCTGACCATTCTGCGGCATTTTCGAAACCGGAAACCAGTACTTTTGCAGGCCAGAGGTATTGAACACGTTCGTCAGGCCATTTGGCGCGTTAACATAGTCTTCCAGGATCAATGTAACGATTTCAGATGGGTTGGCAGAAAGAAATGCCTCAATTTCCTTGAATGTGTCCAGTGCTGGTTCCTACAATCAAGTAATAATATTATTTACAGACACCATTCTGGAACTCTATATGGAGATGAGGGAGGCAGGCATATTCAGTAGTATGTACTCACAAATGCAGTAAAATCGTTGCATTTGCCTCCACTGGAATGGCACAACCATACATCTCCTTTGAAGTCATATGTGTCAAGCATTAGCGCGCGGACACCATTCTGTAGAACATTGGGATTGTGAAGAGAATTAATGCTCGTAAGGTAGGACATGTAGAACAACAGAAGAATCTTATCAGATGACGCAGAAGCTACATTCAACTGATCGGTGACTGTATCCTCCTGGTTGTCGAAGGTGATGCGTGGAATTCCGGTGTGCGACGGTTCCCCAACAATCGCGAATGAATTGTGTGTCGTGAGATAGGCATACTTGTTGAATGGCAACGAGTTATTCTGAAGAACAAACCAGAAGCAAAGCAAATTCAGGATAAAACATTAGGACTATGAATAGAAGCTATTTTCATCATGATTTTCTTGGGTACTGAGTATAAACAAGTCCTGTAATCCTAACTGGGTATTTTGAGAAGTACTCCCTCCGTCCCATAATGTAGTGTCAAAAAAACGTCTTAGATTATGGGACGGAGTAGTATTACACTTACTCGATTTTGAGAGAAAATTAGGCCATAAAGCCCTGTCATATCTTACTGAGATCTCTATGCATGTTGAGAATGTGATGCCAATATACAGCTGTCAGGGTTACATAATAAATATAATTATGGAAGTATCCTAATAAAATCCCTCGTTTTGTCAGAATGGACTGAACAAGAGAATCTTTGCTGTCAGGTGAACTACAATCTGCCCGTCTCATTAACCACATTCTGTTTGTTTCAGAAACAGATCTGGTCAATCAAGAATTTGTGGAAAGAGGAATACAGGAACTCAAAATTTGTTCTTGTTCCTTCTCTGACACAGGAAAAAAGAAGAAGAAGAGACAAACGACTGGAAGAATTAAGCAAGCTCTTACAACAAGTTGGAAGGGGTTGGTGGCGGCGGAGCGGACGCAGTGGGAGCCGGCGAGCTCCGGCTCGCAGTCGAAGCACCACTGCCCCGCGCCGCAGTCCGCACTCGTCAAGCACTTGTCGCCTATCTGAATTCAAATCGAACCCAAAGCTCAATTTTAGCAGAAAATCATGGTGACCTGATGAGGGGTAGATTAATTTCATCACAGTTCTTGCTGGAATCTTACATTGGCAGTTGCAGCACCAAAAAGGCCAGCCATGACTAGAACCAGTGCCGCCGCCGCTGCTGCTGCCGTAAAGGTGCCTCCCATCTGAAAGCTATAGAGAAAGAGGAGAAGAGGAACAGAAAAGGATAACACCAACCAACCAAACAATCAATTATTGGCTAGAGAGATAGAGAAGGAGTTGTTGGGGGAAGAGGTGAGGGGTGATTGTTAGCATTGTCATACTACGTATATATACTAGATCTGCTTGACCTTGTCTATTCCTCGCAGCAGCAATATATCCTGTATTTAGTACGAAGAAGGCCGTGCACGTTTGGCAAATCGAATAAGATAAGATTGCAATATTGAACTACTTCTAAAGAATGGCATTCCAAAGAAAGCAACTAATTATTCTCACCCAAAAAAAGAAAGCAAGTGATTAAGAGACGGCATGCCATTGTTTAGCAGTATGCTATTTCTCATTTGGGCGAGAATTTTAAATGATAGAGAGGACCTGGAACCGGAAAAGAAATGTGTGGGTTGCTGACCTGGTGTGCCAAGGAAACCGACCGTGTTGTTCTTGTGTTCTTGCTCAGAGGCCGGGCGATTTGTTCAAGTTCAAAGAAGCGAGCAACCGGGTGGGTGTTACTTCCAAGGTGGTTGGTTTGTTTCTTGGGTGGCCAAGACTTTGTTATTCCTCAGGTAGTTGTTTGTACCATGCTGATGATGATGCGGTCGGGACATGGGAGCCGCCGTCAGGCTAATTAACAGGTCGACGCTCATAGACAGACATTAATGAATTGTGTAGCAGCCAACAACATACTAACATGTCAAATTTGGAATATCCATGGCATATATATATACTTTTTGGTGGCCTGAAATGTGTACTACCTACCACCTTAACTCACGATAACGATAGCCAACCACGATTTTGTTCACCAGTGAGATGTGATCACTAGCTAAAGATGTGAAAATGACTGCTACATATCTGATGATCACTAGCTAAAATTTTCACTTGCAAACAACTTACAGTAAGTCGTAAAACGGAGCCTGGAACAGTTGCAGTTATATTATTCCCCTATCTGGAATGAAGATACAGCTCCAGTTGCGTCTGTAAAATGATCGAATAAGGAACTCGAAATCTGACAGAAAGAGGGGGGAAATTCAATCAAATCGAAGCGCACCTGTAGCAGAGATGCAAGCTCCAGTTCCTCAAGAGCTCACCTGCAACAGCAACATGGTTGTACATGGCGCCGTCGCCGGAGATGGGCGCCGTTCCCCACACGGCCAGTCCGGCAGGAACAGCGCGGCGGACTGCGTTCGGGCAGCAGCCGGTGTGGCCGCAGGAGATTCGAAGAAGCCGCCTTTGCCCTCGTGCTGTGGCAGCCGGCGGCGGGGAAGAAAGCAGAGCTCGCGGCGGCCGGCGTCCAGCTCCTTGCGTTTGGGCTCGCTCACAGGCCGGACACTTGCTGCAGGCTAAAGCGAAAAACCATCTTCCTCAGGCATCGACCCGCCTGAGCTATATCTCGCCTAGTGCGAGATAGAACACCGTCTCACCTCTAGCACTTTCACTAGATCGCCGGCCCAATAAGGTGTGGACGGTGCAGTTACTACTATAGAGATTTAAATGAAGGATCTTTTGGTGCTGTTTGCAGAAACTCAGAGGGAATTTTTTTGGAAGCCTCATGCATGAAGTATAGCGGGATGATCGATCCCGCCACTCTGGAGGGGTTGGCATGCCGTGAAGCCCTGGGCGCTGGCAGCAAATCTCCAGTTGACTAGAGTGGTGATTGCATTTGACTGCCAAGGTGTAGTTCGAGATATTTAGAACCAAACGGGAGGAATGTATGCACCGATAGTTAGGGAGATCAATGAGACAGCTACATATTTTCAGCAGTGCTCCTTCGTATTTGAAGGGCGAGATTCAAATGCAGAGGCACACAGGCTAGCTAAACATGCTTTTGGTCTGGGGCCCGGGCGCCATCTGTGGCTTATAAACCTGCTAGACATCGATTGTATTCCTATGAACATTGATTGAATAAAGCAAGTATGTTTAGATTAAAAAAACTGAATCCCTAAAAAAAGAGCAACTAACTGAAGGGGTCACTTTTGATAGCCTAGGAGCATGCAAAGCGATGCTTTCGGTCATCGCCACATGGCGCATGTTGGGTGCTCCATCTGGATTTCATTTTAAAAAAAAATCTGCAGGCGTTTTTGGGTTTTTAGATGGGTTTTTTGGTTTATTCAGATTTCTATTTTTCGCATGGTTTTCCCAAGGATTTGGAGAAAAACAATTACGCAATTTGTTTCCGCGGGATTTTTTTGTGCTTTCGTGAGAAGTACAAATATGCTTTCGCGAGAAGCAGAACTATACTTCCCGGAGAAAAAAATTGCTTCCACGAGATATGTTTGCTTCTCGTGGGGTCAAAGATATGTTTCCGTGAGATGCATGGATCTACTTTCATGAGAAACAATGTTATGCTTCTCGAAAAAATGTGCTTTCACGAGAAGCACACGTGCTTTCTCATGGAGGCACATGTTTACTTTTATGAGAAACACAGTTGTACTTCTTGAAAAGGAAAAAATGCGTGCTTTCACAAGATGAACATATTTGCTTTTCGTGGAGGCACAAATTTGCTTCCGTGAGAAGCACAATTGTGCTTCTTTGAAGAAAATTATGCTTCCAAAGGAAGCACATATTTGCTTCCACAAGAAGCACCACAAATGTGCTTACAGGCTTCAGATTTTTTTGCATTTGTTTTTTTCCTAGTTTTTTGTCAAAAAGGTTCTTTAAAGCATATTAACACAGGATCTAATTTCTAATATATCGACGCGAGAAATATAAAGGTGAAAATGGTTCAAAATTTGAATGCATGATTCAAGAGATAAAATGTTTTGAATAAAAGAATACAAAAAAGAGAAAACCTCAAGTACATGGAAAGTTTAAGTCAAGATATAAATGACTTTTTTCCTTTTAAATTTTACATGGCAAGTTTAACTCAAGTACCATGTCTAAATTTGCCATGTTTTTAGACATCTCTAAAATTTCGATGACAAAACGATAACTGAAACATGTCATCGAAATTTGAGCTGCGGAAGCAGCACGTCATGGTGCGTCCGGCTGGGCCCGTGAACTCTCGTCCCAGCTACATGGGCATGAAAATGGTGCATGAGTTCTAGTCACACTAGTAGAAAAGGTCCATTTATCTCGGTTCATAAGCCCCATTTGTCCCGGTTGGGGAACCGAGACTAAAGGGTCGTTATTAATGCTCTAGGCCTTTAGTCCCAGTTCTTATACAAACCGGGACAGATGGGCCTCCACGTGGCTGCTCCGGCGAGCCCAGGCAGGAGGGCCTTTGGTCCCGGTTGGTAGCACCAACCGGGACCAATAAGCTTCCACGCGCCAGCATTTTAGCGGCTGTTTTTTTAAAGGAGGTGGTTTAGGGGTTAATTTAGGTTGATATAGGTAGCTAATAGAGAGATGTATCCTCTGTTATCTCCGTGCTACTGCTACTGCTATGCCTAAACATGACTTAGATTGAGTGAGGCAATATGTGGTGCATGTCGAAAGTAATACTAATCCTAACTTGATCAAGTTTGGATTGTACTACTTTCGACATGCACCACATGCATGTTGCCTTCACTTCAATCCAAGCCATGTTCATTTCATCCACAGATATATAATAACTCTTCATGCTCGCATCATACATCATCATAATAACAAGTCCTACTAATCATCATCATACAACTTCTACTCGTTATTAATAACAAGTCATACGATCATCATCCTAATAGTCATCAAATCAACCCTACTTTGTTCTTAGCACATGATCATCAGTATTAGGTAGGGCCTAAATACCCTCTTTAAGGTAAAATAGCATAAAACAATATAGACCCTGACTCTCCATTATGGAGAGAATGGAGATCATCTTGTCTCCAATTCTTGCGCTTCGCTTCCTTTTGCTTCCAAGAACCTCCTTACGACTGTCCATATATTTTTTCCATTTATTGATTAGCATGTCTCCACTTCTTTGAGAAATCCGGTATGGACAGTTGAGATTCGTAGGATGACCTGGATATATGTTCAAAACACGAAGGCTGCCATTCTGATACATCAAATGAGGCACACAATTCTCTGGGATTCTCTGTTAAAAAATATAGTAATAACTTCATAGTTAGCAATGATGTACTAGTTTTATAAGTATGCAAAAGATGCACGGATGTCGTAAATAGTAAAATATCTTACCAGGGTATCTCCATGGTAGTTACCGTAGTTCAACACGTGCACTAGTAGCACGTATTGACTATAATGTTGAGGAGTTTGATTGTAAATATTGTAATTCTCAAGATCAGTACAAAATCCGACCAGATGATTTTTCTCCTGATAAGTTAACTCGGAGCCATCGGTGTAGTGGGTTTTGTCTACCATGTTCCGCACATTGTTTGAACAATCAAAATAAGCTGTCAACTATTTTGAAATAAACAATATAAATTAGCTAGTAATTAACTATGTTTAAGAAACTTACATAGCGGTAGAACTGGAGACGTATCAACAAGGACCCAAATGTCCATATTGTCTTGCTCGATTTCAGGATCACCAAGATCCATGGTGACAAGCATACCCTCATCAAAACCATACATCTTGCAAAATGCTTCCCAATTTTTGCAACCAAAATGGGTTATGCTCTCAGCATTATACAGATTTACTTCAAAATCCACATCATGATGGGTCCTTAGGTGAATTTTCTTCGTTTCAAAATTTTCATGGTCTTCAAAATCCATCCTCTTCAAGACATAGCGTCTTGCATGGCATGGGTAAGCTATACTCAAATTGTAAAAGATGAAAATTACACGTTGAAATAGTTGAAGTCATGCTTAATTACGAAAAAAACACTTGTCGTCGTTGCGTACCGTTTCAACATCGAAGGTCTCCTCGAGCTTAATGCTGAAGCGTCGATCATTGTCCAGTTGAGGCATGTCGCAAAACCTCAATCGTCGTGGCACCACTCGCACTCCCCCGGGAGACTTTCGTCGTCCGATGATAATATTTCCTACGTTCATAATTCAAAGATTAAACTTGTACAATTAAATATATGTACTACAAAAAAAAATTAGATCATTATTATTCATCACGGGTTGACTATCGGTTTGTCGAGTCTTTTCTTGAAAACTCTTAGCTCACGTGGTGTATACATTCGACCGTTGGTGATGGTCGCTCCTCCATTTGTCCTCGAGTGCATTACACCAAAATGTCTAGCACACGGGAACGAAGGAGAAGCGACCCCCACGACAACAGTCGGGATTCTTCGTCCTCTCATATATATATATATATATATATATATATATATATATATATATATATATATATATATCGTTTAATTATCTTTCTAAAAGAGGATTTGGCTGGTCTCACCTTGATGTCGGAGGGGGTCTGTGACACCCGGATAATTATGCTACAATAACCCTCTGCTAATGATGCCACGTCGCCTCGGTTACTGTTGATAAACTCGCATTGATTCGAAACCATTCCAAATTCAAAATCAAAATCAAGTCAAACAGTAAAGATTTTCAAATATTAAAACTGAAATGTTCGGGTTGTGCCAAATAATGCATAGGTAACTATGGTGGAAATACCACACTTTTATAAAAGGTTTGAATGCTCTAAAATGGTTTAAGCGCTAACTAAAACATTATTTAAATGCCTTTGGTATTTTATAAAATACTAAACTATTTTATTTTGGGTTAAAACCTTTTATGGCTGAGGGTTATTTTGGAACGTTATTTTAGGAGCTGTTGTCATATTTTACTAAGTAAAAATAATGTGGAACTAAAATGAAAACAGAAAAGGAAAATAAGTAAAAAGAAAAAAAAGAAAACACAAATAAACAAAAACCAAAAGAAATAAAAAGAAATCCCCCACTGGGCCACGGCCCAGCTGGCCTCTGCACCCACCAGGCCGGTCCAAACGGCCCAGCCGCCCCCCACCTGCGCTCAACCCCACTCGGTCGCCTTCCACCTCGCTACAGGGGAAGCCGACCGAGGCGCGCCCGTCGGTCGTCCCCGACCACCTCGCCATTCCCGACGGGGGAAGATAAGGACGCCACCCCCTGCAGCCCCCTCGGCCATCCTCGCCTCCCCTCCACTTGCCTCTCCCACTTCTTCCCCACACTCGCCCCTCTTCCCGATCTGGAGGAGACCACCGCCACCGTCGCCATGGCTGGCGTCTTCCTCGCGCCCACCGACCACCCCTTGGCCTAGGACCTTGTTCAGGAGCCCGGCTGCGTCCCTCTGCTTCGTCCGCGCCGAAGAACGCGAGCACCGCGCCACCGCATCGACTGAATCGACCTCATCCTCCCCATAGCTGCTGCTGGCGATCTTCTTCGGATCCGGCGACGCCTGCTGCTCCTAAACTATCGACGGGTCCTCGTGTGCCTACACAGTGAGCTCCTCTGCCGATTCCCCCCTTTTCACTTTCCGTTCGTCGCCGTTTGTCGTCGTCACCCAGCTCGGACGTCCTCGTCCATGGCCATACTCAAGTTTCCGCGTACGCGCGCGCCCCCGGCGGCTCGCGCGCCTTAGCCGTCCGCCGCCACGGTCCTGCTGCTTGCTAGCCGCGCTGCTGCTTCGCGGCTTGACCGCTGCTCTGCTGCTGCTGACGCCCGCTGCCGTAGCCGGCCGCTGCTGTTGCCTGATGCTGCTGCTCCTTGCTGATGTCGCCGCCGCTGCCTGTGCGCGCTGGTGCCCACTGTGGCCCGTGCTTGCTGGCCGCGACCCGCGCGCCATGCCCATCGCTGTTCCCGGCCGCCCCTGGTGCGCTCACCTTGTGCCTGCATCTGGCTGTGTCCATGGCGCCGTGCGCGTGTGCGTACATGTGTGCCCAACCATCAGTGAGCCACGGCTGGTACTCTGCCTGATGAGGCCGACCTATTTTAGCTAAGGATTAATACGAGTTTAATTAGGGATTGATTAGTGGTTAGGTTAGCGTCTTGACCCCATGACTAGTGGATCCTATTCACTTAATTAGTCCATTAACAAATTCTAATGACTTGTGTCACTGAAGAGTGGTCCCCACCTGCAGTTTGACTGGTCAAGTTTGACCAGTCAACAGTCAATATGTTGACCGCTAACTGGACCACTGACTCAGCCCTTGGACCCCACTGTCAGACTCTGCTGACTTGGCAGTTGACCCAGTCAACAAGCCCCACCTGTCAGCTTCACTAGCACCTCTTTGGGTACACTTCTGTGTATCCATAGCATTTATTATTTAAATGTATTTCGAATTAAATTAAATCCAAAAAATCTAGAAAATGATTAAATATTTATAAATTAATAGAAAATAAACTGTAACTCGGATGAAAAAGTTTTATACATGAAAGTTGCTCAGAACGATGAGACAAATCCGGATACGCAGCCTGTTCGTCCGCCACGCATCCCTAGTATAGCGAACACGTAACTTTCCTCCTTCGGTTCATCTGTCCGAAAACGCGAAACACCGAGGATATTTTCCCGGATGTTTCCCCCCTTCACCGGTACCACCTCATACCGCGATAGGGTACCCCTAGCACCGCTACTTGTCTTGTCATGCATCGTTATGCATCTGTTTGCATTATATTCATTGTTTCTTCCCCCTCTTCTCTACGATAGACTACGAGACTGGCGCCGCTGCTACCCAGTACGACTACGGTGTTGACGACCCTTCCTTGCCAGAGCAATCAGGCAAGCCCCCCCCCCCTTGATCACCAGATATCGCCTATTTTTCTCTATACTGCTTGCATTAGAGTAGTGTAGCATGTTACTGTTTTCCGTTAATCCTATCCTGATGCATAGCCTGTCCTTGCTACTACTTTTGTTACCCTTACCTGCTATCCTACTGCTTAGTATAGGATGCTAGTGTTCCATCAGTGGCCCTACACTCTTGTCCGTCTGCCATGCTATACTGCTGGGCCGTGATCACTCGGGAGGTGATCACGGGCATATGCTATATACTTTATACTGTTACATTACTTATGATACTGTTCGGAGATGGGGGCTGAAGGGGCAGGTGGCTCCACCCCGGTAGAGGTGGGCCTGGGTTCTCGACGGCCCCGACTGTTACTTTGTGGCGGAGCGACAGGGCAGGTTGAGACCACCTAGGAGAGAGGTGGGCCTGGCCATGTTCGGCGTTCGCGGATACTTAACACGCTTAACGAGATCTTGATATTTGATCTGAGTTGGGTCGTTGACCTTATACGCACTAACCGCCACGTGGGACAAGATATGGGTAACCGGCGTCGTGGTATCAGCCGAAGCATTTCGTGACGTCAGCGACTGAGCGGCGCGCGCCGGATTGGAATGTAAGCCTGCTCTTGTATTAAGGGGGCTAGTTCTGCTTCTGGCCGCGTTCGCAACGTGCAGGTGTGCTAAGGGCGATGGGCCCAGACCCCTGTGCGCTTAGGTTTAGACCGGCGTGCTGACCCCTCTGTTGTGCCTAGGTGGGGCTGCGACGTGTTGATCTTCCGAGGCCGGGCATGACCCAGGAAAGTGTGTCCGGCCAAATGGGATCGAGCGTGTCGGGTAATGTGGTGCACCCTTGCAGGGAAGTTAATCTATTCGAATAGCCGCGATCTTCGGTAACAGGACGACTTGGAGTTGTACCTTGACCTTATGACAACTAGAACCGGATACTTAATAAAACACACCCTTCCAAGTGCCAGATATAACCCGATGATCGCTCTCACACAGGGCAACGAGGGGAGGATCGCCGGGTAGGTTTATGCTATGCGATGCTACTTGATGAACTTACCATCTACTCTCTTCTACATGCTGCAAGATGGAGGCTGCCAGAAGCGTATTCTTCGATAGGACTAGCTATCCCCCTCTTATTCTACCATTCTGCAGTTCAGTCCACCGATATGGCCCCTTTACACATATACCCATGCAATATGTAGTGTAGATCCTTGCTTGCGAGTACTTTGGATGAGTACTCACGGTTGCTTTTCTCCCTCTTTTTCCCCCTTTCCCTTCTACCTGGTTGTCGCAACCAGATGCCGGAGCCCAGGAGCCAGACGCCACCGTCGACGACGACTCCTACTACACTGGAGGTGCCTACTACTACGTGCAGACCGTCGACGATGACCAGGAGTAGTTTAGGAGGATCCCAGGCAGGAGGCCTGCGCCTCATTCGATCTGTATCCCAGTTTGCGCTAGCCATCTTATGGAAAACTTGTTTAACTTATGTCTGTACTCAGATATTGTTGCTTCCGCTGACTCGTCTATGATCGAGCACTTGTATTCGAGCCCTCGAGGCCCCTTGCTTGTATTATGATGCTTGTATGACTTATTTATGTTTTAGAGTTGTGTTGTGATATCTCCCCGTGAGTCCCTGATCTTGATCGTACACGTTTGCGTGCATGATTAGTGTACGATTGAATCGGGGGCGTCACAGGGTCGGTGATGGGGATGACGATGGGGATGATGGAGGGGCCGGGGTGTTGGGGAACGTTGCAAAAAACAAAAAATTTCCTACGGTTTCACCAAGATCCATCTATGAGTTCATCTAGCAACGAGTGATCGGAGCGCATCTACATACCTTTGTATATCGCGAGCGGAAGCGTTCAAAGAACGGGGATGAGGGAGTCGTACTCGTCGTGATCCAAATCATCGGAGATCCTAGCGCCGAACGGACGGCACCTCCGCGTTCAACACACGTACGGTCAGCGTGACATCTCCTCCTTGATCCAACAAGGGGGAAGGAGAGGTTGATGAAGATCTAGCAGCACGGCGGCGTGGTGGTGGATGCAGCAGTCACCGCAGTAGGGCTTCGCCGAGCTTCTGCGAGAGGGAGATGTGTAGCAGGGGATAGGGAGGCGCCAAGGCTTGAGTGTGCTGCTGCCCCTCCCTCCCCCCTTTATATAGGCCCCCTGGGGGGGCGCCGGCCCTGGAGATGAGATCTCCCAAGGGGGGCGGCGGCCAGGGGGGGTGGAGTACCCCCCAAGGCAAGTGGAGGCGCCCCCACCCTAGGGTTTCCAACCCTAGGCGCAGGGGGTGGGCCAAGGGGGGCGCACCAGCCCACTATGGGCTGGTTCCCCTCCCCACTTCTGCCCATGGGGCCCTCCGGGATGGGTGGCCCCATCCGGTGGTCCCGGTACAATACCGGTAACCCCGAATCTTTCCCGATGGCCGAAACTGCACTTCCCATATATAATTCTTCACCTCCGGACCATTCCGGAACTCCTCATGACGTCCGGGATCTCATCCGGGACTTCGAACAACTTTCGGATTACTGCATACTCATATCTCTACAACCCTAGCGTCACCGAACCTTAAGTGTGTAGACCCTACGGGTTCGGGAGACATGCAGACATGACCGAGACGCCTCTCCGGCCAATAACCAACAGTGGGATCTGGATACCCATGTTGGCTCGCACATACTCCTCGATGATCTCATCGGATGAACCACGATGTCGAGGATTCAATCAATCCCGTATACAATTCCCTTTGTCAATCGGTATTTTACTTGCCCGAGATTCGATCGTCGGTATCCCAATACCTCGTTCAATCTCGTTACCGGCAAGTTACTTTACTCGTACCGTAATGCATGATCCCGTGATCAAACACTTTGATCACTTTGAGCTCATTATGATGATGCATTACCGAGTGGGCCCAGTGATACCTCTCCGTCATACGGAGTGACAAATCCCAGTCTTGATCCGTGTCAACCCAACAGACACTTTCGGAGATACCCGTAGTATACCTTTATAGTCACCCAGTTACGTTGTGACGTTTGGTACACCCAAAGCACTCCTACGGTATCCGGGAGTTACACGATCTCATGGTCTAAGGAAAAGATACTTGACATTGGAAAAGCTCTAGCAAACGAACTATACGATCTTGTGCTATGCTTAGGATTGGGTCTTGTCCATCACATCATTCTCCTAATGATGTGATCTCATTACCAATGACATCCAATGTCCATAGTCAGGAAACCATGACTATCTGTTGATCAACGAGCTAGTCAACTAGAGGCTTACTAGGGACATGTTGGTGTCTATGTATTCACACATGTATTACGATTTCCGGATAACACAATTATAGCATGAATAAAAGACAATTATCATGAACAAGGAAATATAATAATAATCCTTTTATTATTGCCTCTAGGGCATATTTCCAACAGTCTTCCACTTGCACTAGAGTCAATAATCTAGTTACATTGTGATGAATCGAACACCCATAGAGTTCTGGTGTTGATCATGTTTTGCTCGCGGAAGAGGTTTAGTCAACGGATCTGCGACATTCAGATCCGTATGCACTTTGCAAATTTCTATGTCTCCATCTTGAACATTTTCACGAATGGAGTTGAAGCGACGCTTGATGTGCCTGGTCTTCTTGTGAAACCTGGGCTCCTTGGCAAGTCCAATAGCTCCAGTGTTGTCACAGAAGAGTTTGATCGGCCCCGACGCATTGGGTATGACTCCTAGGTCGGTGATGAACTCCTTCACCCAAATTGCGTCATGCGCTGCCTCCGAGGCTGCCATGTACTCCGCTTCACATGTAGATCCCGCCACGACGCTCTGCTTGCAGCTGCACCAGCTTACTGCTCCACCATTCAACATATACACGTATCCGGTTTGTGACTTAGAGTCATCCAGATCTGTGTCGAAGCTAGCGTCGACGTAACCCTTTACGACGAGCTCTTCGTCACCTCCATAAACGAGAAACATGTCCTTAGTCCTTTTCAGGTACTTCAGGATATTCTTGACCGCTGTCCAGTGTTCCTTGCCGGGATTACTTTGGTACCTTCCTACCAAACTTACGGCAAGGTTTACATCAGGTCTGGTACACAGCATGGCATACATAATAGACCCTATGGCTGAGGCATAGGGGATGACACTCATCTCTTCTATATCTTCTGCCGTGGTCGGACATTGAGCTGAGCTCAATTTCACACCTTGCAACACAGGCAAGAACCCCTTCTTAGACTGATCCATATTGAACTTCTTCAATATCTTATCAAGGTATGTGCTTTGTGAAAGACCTATGAGGCGTCTTGATCTATCTCTATAGATCTTGATGCCTAATATATAAGCAGCTTCTCCAAGGTCCTTCATTGAAAAACTCTTATTCAAGTAGGCCTTAATGCTGTCCAAAAGTTCTATATCATTTCCCATCAAAAGTATGTCATCTACATATAATATGAGAAATGCTACAGAGCTCCCACTCACTTTCTTGTAAACGCAGGCTTCTCCATAAGTCTGCATAAACCCAAACGCTTTGATCATCTCATCAAAGCGAATGTTCCAACTCCGAGATGCTTGCACCAGCCCATAAATGGATCGCTGGAGCTTGCATACCTTGTTAGCATTCTTAGGGTCGACAAAACCTTCCGGCTGCATCATATACAGTTCTTCCTTAAGATAACCGTTAAGGAATGCCGTTTTGACGTCCATTTGCCATATCTCATAATCATAGTATGCGGCAATTGCTAACATGATTCGGACGGACTTCAGCTTCGCTACGGGAGAGAAAGTCTCATCGTAGTCAACCCCTTGAACTTGCCGATAACCCTTAGCGACAAGTCGAGCTTTATAGATGGTAACATTACCATCCGCGTCCGTCTTCTTCTTAAAGATCCATTTGTTTTCTATCGCTCGCCGATCATCGGGCAAGTCTGTCAAAGTCCATACTTTGTTTTCATACATGGATCCTATCTCGGATTGCATGGCTTCTAGCCATTTGTTGGAATCTGGGCCTGCCATCGCTTCTTCATAGTTCGAAGGTTCACCGTTGTCTAACAACATGATTTCCAGGACAGGGTTGCCGTACCACTCTGGTGCGGAACGTGTCCTTGTGGACCTACGAAGTTCAGTAGTAACTTGATCTGAAGTTTCATGATCATCATCATTAACCCCCTCTCTAATCGGTGGAGGCACCACAGAAACATTTTCTTGAGCTGCGCTACTCTCCGGTTCAAGAGGTAATACTTCATCAAGTTCCACTTTCCCCCCACTTACTTCTTTCGAGAGAAACTCTTTCTCCAGAAAGGATCCGTTCTTGGCAACAAAGATCTTGCCTTGGATCTAAGGTAGAAGGTATACCCAATGGTTTCCTTAGGGTATCCTATGAAGACGCATTTTTCCGACTTGGGTTCGAGCTTTTCAGGTTGAAGTTTCTTGACATAAGCATCGCATCCCCAAACTTTTAGAAACGACAGCTTAGGTTTCTTCCCAAACCATAATTCATACGGTGTCGTTTCAACGGATTTAGACGGTGCCCTATTTAAAGTGAATGCAACTGTCTCTAGAGCGTATCCCCAAAATGATAGCGGTAAATCAGAAAGAGACATCATAGATCGCACCATATCCAACAGAGTGCGATTATGACGTTCGGACACACCGTTACGTTGAGGTGTTCCAGGCGGCATGAGTTGTGAAACGATTCCACATTTCCTTAAGTGTGTGCCAAATTCGTGACTTAAATATTCTCCTCCACGATCTGATCGTAAGAACTTTATTTTTCGGTCACGTTGATTCTCTACCTCATTCTAAAATTCCTTGAACTTTTCAAAGGTCTCAGACTTGTGTTTCATCAAGTAGACATACCCATATCTACTCAAGTCATCAGTAAGAGTGAGAACATAACGATATCCTCCGCGAGACTCAACACTCATTGGACCGCACACATCAGTATGTATGATTTCCAATAAGTTGGTTGCTCGCTCCATTGTTCCGGATAACGGAGTCTTGGTCATTTTGCCCATGAGGCATGGTTCGCATGTGTCAAATGATTCATAATTGAGAGACTCTAAAAGTCCATCAACACGGAGCTTCTTCGTGCGCTTGACACCAATGTGACCAAGGCGGCGGTGCCACAAGTATGTAGGACTATCGTTATCAACTTTACATCTTTTGGTATTCACACTATTAATATGTGTAACATCACGTTCGAGATTCATTAAGAATAAACCATTGACCATCGGAGTATGACCATAAAACATATCTCTCATATAAATAGAACAACCATTATTCTCGGATTTAAATGAGTAGCCATCTCGAATTAAACGAGATCCTGATACAATGTTCATGCTCAAACTTGGCACTAAATAACAATTATTGAGGTTTAAAACTAATCCCGTAGGTAAATGTAGAGGTAGCGTGCCGACGGCGATCACATCGACCTTGGAACCATTCCCGACGCGCATCGTCACCTCGTCCTTCGCCAGTCTCCGCTTATTCCACAGCTCCTATTTTGAGTTACAAATATGAGCAACGACACAGGTATCAAATACCCAGGAGCTACTACAAGCACTGGTAAGGTACACATCAATTACATGTATATCACATATACCTTCAGTGTTGCCGGCCTTCTTGTCCGCTAAGTATTTGGGGCAGTTCCGCTTCCAGTGACCCTTCCCTTTGCAATAAAAGCACTCAGTCTCAGGCTTGGGTCCATTCTTTGACTTCTTCCCGACAACTTGCTTACCGGGCGCGGCAACATCCTTGCCGTCCTTCTTGAAGTTCTTCTTGCCCTTGCCTTTCTTGAACTTGGTGGTTTTATTGACCATCAACACTTGATGTTCCTTTTTGATTTCTACCTCCGCTGATTTCAGCATTGAAAATACTTCAGGAATGGTCTTTTCCATCCCCTGCATATTGTAGTTCATCACAAAGCTCTTGTAGCTAGGTGAGAGCGACTGAAGGATTCTGTCAATGACCGCATCATCCGGGAGATTAACTCCCAGCTGAGTCAAGCGGTTGTGCAACCCAGACATCTTGAGTATGTGTTCACTGACAGAACTATTTTCCTCCATCTTACAACTGTAGAACTTGTCGTAGACTTCATATCTCTCGACCCGGGCATGAGCTTGGAAAACGATTTTCATCTCTTCGAACATCTCATATGCTCCGTGTTGCTCAAAACGCTTTTGGAGCCCCGCTTTTAAGCTGTAAAGCATGCCGCACTGAACGAGGGAGTAATCATCAGCACGCTGCTGCCAAGCGTTCATAACGTCTTGGTTCTCTGGGATGGGTGCTTCACCTAGCAGTGCATCTAGGACATATTGTTTCCTGGCAGCTATGAGGATGATCCTCAAGTTCCGGACCCAGTCTGTATAGTTGCTGCCATCATCTTCCATCTTGGTTTTCTCTAGGAACGCGTTGAAGTTGAGGTTGACATTAGCCTGGGCCATTTGATCTACAAGACATATTGCAAAGTTTATTTAGACTAAGTTCATGATAATTAAGTTCATCTAATCAAATTACATAATGAACTCCCACTCAGATTAGATATCCCTCTAGTCATCTAAGTGAAACATGATCCGACTCGACTAGGCCGTGTCCGATCATCACGTGAGACGGACTAGTCATCATCGGTGAACATCTCCATGTTGATCGTATCTTTCATACGACTCATGTTCGACCTTTTGGTCTCTTGTGTTCCGAGGCCATGTCTGTACATGCTAGGCTCGTCAAGTTAACCTAAGTGTTTGCATGTGTAAATCTGTCTTACACCCGTTGTATGTGAACGTTGGAATCTATCACACCCGATCATCACGTGGTGCTTCGAAACAACAAACTGTCGCAACGGCGCACAGTTAGGGGGAACACTTTCTTGAAATTATTATGAGGGATCATCTTATTTACTACCGTCATTCTAAGTAAACAAGATGCAAAAACATGATAAACATCACATGCAATCAAATAATAGTGACATGATATGGCCAATATCATATAGCTCCTTTGATCTCCATCTTGGGGCTCCAAGATCATCTTGTCACCGGCATGACACCATGATCTCCATCATCGTGTCTTCATGAAGTTGCTCGCCAACTATTACTTCTACTACTATGGCTAACACATTTAGCAATAAAGTAAAGTAATTTACATGGCGTTTCTCAATGACACGCAGGTCATACAAAAAATAAAGACAACTCCTATGGCTCCTGCCGGTTGTCATACTCATCGACATGCAAGTCATGATTCCTATTACAAGAACATGATCTCATACATCACATATATCGTTCATCATTCATCACAACTTTGGCCATATCACATCACAAAACACTTGCTGCAAAAACAAGTTAGACGTCCTCTAATTGTTGTTGCAAGTTTTACGTGGCTGCAATAGGGTTCTATCAAGAACGTTTTCTTACCTACGTAAAAACCACAACGTGATTTGTCAACTTCTATTTACCCTTCATAAGGACCCTTTTCGTCGAATCCGCTCCAACTAAAGTGGGAGAGACAGACACCCGCCAGCCACCTTATGCAACTAGTGCATGTCAGTCGATGGAACCGGTCTCACGTAAGCGTACGTGTAAGGTTGGTCCGGGCCGCTTCATCCCACAATACCGCTAAAGCAAAATAAGACTAGTAGAGGCAAGAAAGTTGACAACATCTACGCCCACAACAAATTGTGTTCTACTCGTGCAAAGAGAACTACGCATAGACCTAGCTCATGATGCCACTGTTGGGGAACGTTGCAGAAAACAAAAATTTTCCTACGGTTTTACCGAGATCCATCTATGAGTTCATCTAGCAACGAGTGATCGGAGTGCATCTACATACCTTTGTAGATCGCGAGCGGAAGCGTTCAAAGAACGGGGATGAGGGAGTCGTACTCGTCGTGATCTAAATCACCGGAGATCCTAGCGCCGAACGGACGACACCTCCGCGTTCAACACACGTACGGTCAGCGTGACATCTCCTCCTTCTTGATCCAGCAAGGGGGAAGGAGAGGTTGATGAAGATCCAGCAGCACGACGGCGTGGTGGTGGATGCAGTAGTCACCGCAGCAGGGCTTCGCCGAGCTTCTGCAAGAGGGAGAGGTGTAGCAGGGGAGAGGGAGGCGCCAAGGCTTGAGGGTGCTGCTGCCCCTCCCTCCCCCACTTTATATAGGCCCCCTGGGGGCGCCGGCCCTGGAGATGAGATCTCCCAAGGGGGGCGGCGGCCAGGGGGATGGAGTACCCCCCAAGGCAAGTGGAGGCGCCCCCCACCCTAGGGTTTCCAACCCTAGGCGCAGGGGGTGGGCCAAGGGGGGCACACCAGCCCACTATGGGCTGGTTCCCCTCCCCACTTCTGCCCATGGGGCCCTCCGGGATGGGTGGCTCCACCCGGTGGACCCCCGGGACCCATCCGGTGGTCCCGGTACAATACCGGTAACCCCGAATCTTTCCCGATGGCCGAAACTGCACTTCC
The DNA here is from genome assembly GCF_018294505.1 of Triticum aestivum. Classification (NCBI taxonomy): domain Eukaryota; kingdom Viridiplantae; phylum Streptophyta; class Magnoliopsida; order Poales; family Poaceae; genus Triticum; species Triticum aestivum. The sequence continues at coordinate 17,829,419 of NC_057806.1, forward strand.
TATATATAATTCTTCACCTCCGGACCATTCCGGAACTCCTCGTGATGTCTGGGATCTCATCCGGGACTCCGAACAACTTTTGGATTACTGCATACTCATATCTCTACAACCCTAGCGTCACCGAACCTTAAGTGTGTAGACCCTACGGGTTCGGGAGACATGCAGCCATGACCGAGACGCCTCTCCGGCCAATAACCAACAGCGGGATCTGGATACCCATGTTGGCTCCCACATACTCCTCGATGATCTCATCGGATGAACCACGACGTCGAGGATTCAATCAATCCAGTATACAATTCCCTTTGTCAATCGGTATTTTACTTGCCCGAGATTCGATCGTCGGTATCCCAATACCTCGTTCAATCTCGTTACCGGCAAGTCACTTTACTCGTACCATAATGCATGATCCCGTGATCAAACACTTTGATCACATTGAGCTCATTATGATGATGCATTATCGAGTGGGCCCAGTGATACCTCTCCGTCATACGGAGTGACAAATCCCAGTCTCGATCCGTGTCAACCCAACAGATACTTTCGGAGATACCCGTAGTATAGCTTTATAGTCACCCAGTTACGTTGTGACATTTGGTACACCCAAAGCACTCCTACGGTATCCGGGAGTTACACGATCTCATGGTCTAAGGAAAAGATACTTGACATTGGAAAAGCTCTAGCAAATGAACTATACGATCTTGTGCTATGCTTAGGATTGGGTCTTGTCCATCACATCATTCTCCTAATGATGTGATCTCGTTACCAATGACATCCAATGTCCATAGTCAGGAAACCATGACTATCTGTTGATCAACGAGCTAGTCAACTAGAGGCTTACTAGGGACATGTTGGTGTCTATGTATTCACACATGTATTACGATTTCCGGATAACACAATTATAGCATGAATAAAAGACAATTATCATGAACAAGGAAATATAATAATAATCCTTTTATTATTGCCTCTAGGGCATATTTCCAACACGGGGCTCCTAGATTTATGTGAAAACAAAAACACTATAAGCTATCAACTAATCATATGCATATGCCTTGCATAGTGCTCTCCAATTTTAGCATTCAAAGTAGGAGTAGTTTTTCCAATTTGAGCATTCAATAAGCAAAATCAAATCACAAAATAAAGTAGTATTCAAATTAGGATGCATTCAATTATAAGCAAAACTACATCATCTCCATGCGTCCGTACATCGTCGAATATTATCACTAATACACCTCGAATACTATCAGACATATAGCATCACCAGTACAACTAGAACCGTAGCACCCGGCGGGTATCGGCGCGGGCGGTGGACACCCAAAGGGAAGGAACCATCACAGGATCATAGCTCCAGTGAGATCCCTGAAGAACCTGCCAGGTATTGTCAAACCTGCCCTCCAACGCAACCATGTAGCGACGGACGTGCTGGTCCTCCTCGCTGATACGGTGACGTACCACCTCCGCGGTGTCCGGAAGCCTCGGCACCGTCACTGGCCCACGCGACCGCCACCAAACAAGGATCGGGTCAACGACGGGCTGGCTCCTGACCAACCTACGCCCCCCGGAAGGTAGCACCTCCAAAAACCAGCCCGACGGAGCCCAGTCCCGGACATGGCCCCTCTGATCAAGCCGGCCTCCTCCGCCGAGTCGACGACGAGGATGCGGGATAGGCATCGTCGACGTCGATGCGGGAATAATTGCTTTAACTAAAAAAACAAACTAGTTCTATTAATTTCCTTACTATAAATAGAATAAAGTAGTACTTACTAAAAATAAACTAGCTAGTTTAACTAGTTCTATTATTTTTCTAACTAATTCTATTAAACACTTTCTAAGTAGTACTTACTAAAAGTTATCGGGGAGGGGGTATGTATATCGACAACGACATACCCGATAAAAAAATAAGAAGAGGAAGAAGAAGAAGAAAAAGAGGAGAAGAAGAAAGTAATATTGAAAGTGCGTTATATCGACTAGAGGGGGGGGTGAATAGGCGATTTTTATGAAAGTCTTCAAAACGTGGAAGTTATGAAGACAAACAGTAGAGATATGCCTATCACTATGCATCGGAAGTTAGATTACACTAGACAACCCATGGTCAAGTATTCAATAGAGTGAGAGCACAATGACAAGTAGCTGCAGTATAATAAAGATCGGGTAGGAAGAAGTTATGAAGCCAAAAAAAATCATACAGTTACGTTCTGAAGACAAAAGATAGAGCAAGCATGCAATGGCTTCACAATGAGTAACAGTGAGTAAAAGGAAGTGAAGACGAAACCAGTGACTCGTTGAAGACAATGATTTGTTGGACCAGTTCCAGTTGCTGTGACAACTGTATGTCTGGTTAGGGTGGCTAGGTATTTAAACCAAAGGACACACAGTCCCGGACACCCAGTCCTGAACACGCAGCTCAGGACACCCAGTCCTCACCGTTTTCCCCTTGAGCTAAGGTCACACAGACCTCGCCCAATCACTCTGGTAAGTCTTCAAGGTAGACTCCCAAACCTTCACAGACTTCGTTCACTGGCAATCCACAATGTCTCTTGGATGCTCTGAACGCGACGCCTAACCGTCTGGAGGATGCACAGTCCTCAAGTGTAATAAGTCTTCAGATCACTCAGACAAGAAGACTTAAGTGATGCCCAATTTACTCTGGCTCTGGGTGGTTAGGGATTTTCTCCTCGCTAGGAATTTTCTCTCAAAGGCTTCGAGGTGGGTTGCTCTCAAACGACAAAAGCCGTGCACTGAAATCTGAGCAGCCAACCGTTTATGGTTGTAGGGGGTGGACTATTTATAGCCACTGGGCAACCCGACCTGATTTGTCCGAAATGACCCTAGGTCACTAAGAACTGACACGTGTTCCAACGGCCAGATTTCAAACTCACACAACAACTTTACTTGGGCTACAAGTAAAGCTGACTTGTCCGACTCTGGACAAGATTTGCTCTCATAGTCTTCGCTCGAAGACATAGGATTTGAATTAGGCATCACTTCAGTCATTCTGACTGGTTCTCTTGGACCCCACTTTACAGTACGGTGGTTCCTATGACTCAACACAAATGAAAAAGAACTACGAAACATCTAAGTCTTCGAGTTCCATAGGCTTCATGTGGTGTCTTCTCTTGTCATAGTCTTCAATGTGAATATCTTCATATACCACCATTGTCTTCAATGTCTTCGTACATTTTTAGGGGTCATTTCTGGTAGTAAAACCAAATCAATGAGGGACTTCTACCTGTGTTATCCTGCACTTCTCACAAACACATTAGTCCCTCAACTAGGTTTGTCGTCAATACTCCAAAACCAACTAGGGGTGGCACTAGATGCACTTACAATCTCCCCCTTTTTGGTGATTGATGACAAACTAGTTGAAGTTTTCAACGGGAATATAATCTGTGAAATTGTAAAGGAATTTTCTTCATAAGCTGCAAGGGCTCCCCCTGAAGATGTGCATATAAGTAATTTGCTTCAGGAATGCAAATGCACATGGCAGGTTGTACTTGTGGAGATCCACTTCAACTTATGATGACAATCCACTATGCATGTAAAAGTATATGAAGATAATGACATGCATAATGAAAAATGGACGTCTGCAGAATGATCTAAGTGCGGAATTTATCGTCGCCCATGCGGAATTTATCTTCGCAAGACAAAGTGACAAACAAGTAGCAGACGACCATCGAGTCTAAGTGTTACAACTCAAAGAAGCAAATGTAGCAGAACGGGAGTTGTAAGCACGAAGCAAAATGTAGCAAAATATAAGGCATCCGCCCATATTGACCCGCTTGAAGACTAACAACATCATATGCTTCTCCCCCTTTTGTCAGTGATGACCAAAAAGGTTTGAAGACATAGAGTGTTCTACGCATTCCCAGGCACAACAGGGTCGTTGGAGTTGTTTGGCGGTGCTGAAGAGCTTGGTGCAGAGTCGACGCGCGCTGAAGGAGGTGGCGGTGATGTAGCATCGTCTTCTTCCTTGATGATTCTTGCAGTCACCGTGGCAGCAGATGAAGAGAACTCTGAGTCTTCAAGTGATGGAGTTCCGCGCAGCACAGCTCTTCTGGGGGGTGTGGAGTCAAACTTGAATCTCTCTCTGAAGCCATCCTCGTGAAGATCAGCTTTAGAGCACATCATCGTGAGTCCTTTCCAGGTGCGGCGACAGGTTTCATGTGCAACGAATGCATTCTTGGTGGCAAGATTTCTGATGCGATTGACATCCACCAAGAGGCTTTTCATCTGTCTCTTCAGCCAGTCGTGATGCCTATCCTGCTTTTGGTGAAGGGCCACAAGAAGCTCTCGGTCATGGAGGGCACGAGCGCGCTTCTTGGGTCTTTGAGCAGGTGTGTTGTCAGTGGCTTCAGTTGATGCAGGGTGTGGTGCACGTGTAGTGCCAGCCAACGGATACACCCTGGAGATGGCTTCAACACCTTCAACGTTCTGAGTGAAGCTCTGGTGTTCTGCATTCTGAAGACACAGATGTTGCTTGGCAGGTTCGGGATAGATAGCTTCAGCAGAGGTATCCACATCTGGCAAGAAGATTCGATGGTTGCGGGCTGAGGGCTGATATGAGATCGCAGAGTGAAGTTTGATCAGCCTCATTACCCACGGAGCATAGAACTTCAAACCAAATAAATCTGAGCCTGATGCAGCAAGCTGGCGTATGAAGAAGTCCTGTGCGTTGAAGCATTTGCCATGAAGGATACAGAATATCAGAGTCTTCATTGCACCTTCGATCTTGGCATATGGAGAGTGCCCTTTGATAGGCCAGAGAGTCCGCCTGATGATGTGATAGATGGTTCTGGGAAGGTACTCAAGGTCTTCAACCAGGAACTCTGTTGGATAAGGAGCATTGTGGGGCAATGGCTTCATCATGGAGAGCATCTGACTCATATTCGGTTCAGGGCTCTGGAATATGCTCTCAAGAGCTTCAGTGTGTAGTTGACAGCCTTCCTCGAAGAATTCGTCAGGAGTGGGCAGGCCGGTAAGCTCAATGATATCAAATGCATTGGCTTCGTGATGGTCATTGCCGGTCATCCACTCCAGGACCCAAGTCTTCGGATCTCTGTTGTATCCTTTAATATGGAGGGTGGCATAGAATTGCAACATCAGCTCTTCATTCCAGTGCTCTTCATCAGTTACAAACTGCAGCAGACCCACTTGCTTAAAGCAATCCAAAGCTTCCTCTAAACAGGGCAGACCAGCAATGGCTTCAACATCAAGGCGCATGTGTGGGAAGATGCGACCTTGGTTGTACAGGATGCATGAGTAGTAGCTGCGTTGAGGATAGCTCTAGAACCTATCTGATGAAATCCTTTCCCTTGAATAGGGGTTCTTGGAGCTGTTGAAGAACGTATTATCTGCCTTGAAGCTATTGATGTTAAAGGAACCAAGTGCGGATGCAGGACCTGGGAACCTCGGCAGTCTTGGGACTGGCTTCTGGACATGAGGCCTGTGCTCAACATGGTAATCAAATTGAGGACCTGCAGCAGACTCAGGAACAGAAGTGTCTGGATCAGTAGCTTCACTGTCTTCTGAAGCTTTTGGTGGGGAGGGCTCCACATTGGCTTCAGTGTTGGTTGTGGCAGCCCCAACATTTTCAGCCTCCACTTGACGAGCTGGAGGGTCAGATTCAGGCACGTTCTCCTGAAGAACTGCTTCTTGTTGGAGCAGGGGAGTTGGAGCTTGTGGTACTTCTTCATTTTCTCCGGCTGATGCAGCCGGAATGTCGTCAGCAGAATCTTGAGGCCGTGGTCCTTTGCAAAGCCTGCTGAATGCAGACGACGCCTGTGGAGTTGGAGTGGGCTGGACCTCAGAGTCTTCTTCAACTTGTGGGCGATCCGCCCATGACGCATCTTGTGCAATTGGCGCCAGAGGACGACCAATGCTAATGAGTTCGCTTGTTTCAAGCTGAGGAAGGGCTGCATCATCTTGTACATTGTCTTGATGACCAATGTCTTCAGCAGCGATGGGGTCGGCTGCTGGAATGTGTTCAGCTTCAGGAGCCTCTGTGGAAGCAGGCTCATGAACTGTCAGTTGTCGTTCTGCGACAGGGTAGACGATAGAGAGGGGTTCAACCATCAAGGGCTCTGTGGGAGCAGCCCGAGCTTTCTTGATCTTGCGCTTCTTCTTGGTGGGGTTAGAAGGAGAGGCTTCAGAGTGTTTCCTTTTTCTTGCTTCAGCCTCTGCAGTTCTTGTCTTCTTGAGCCCTGAAGCGGTTGACCGGCTCTTTGGCTTCGAGCCAGTCGTTGCAGTTGGGAAGACAATTGGAGCTGCTTCTTGCCTTAGTGCCTCTGGTTTAGCCATAGCAGGCTTCTTCTTCTTCTTGGCCATCCTGGGGTCGATGCCGGGACGCCCAAGTGCCTTGCACTTCTCGGCCTCATTGTAGGCCTGCACACATCTGTCTGCCAGAGTCTTCATCCGCTCACGCGAACCTTGAGCTTCTGCATGCTTCTTCAGAAAGTTTTCTTTTAGCTCGTGCAGCATGACCTTGAAACTCTTCACTTCTTGCACGCTGAGCCTGGCCATGTGCTTCTTGAACTGAGCTTCTTCATGATCAATTTTCTGCTTCAGTTCAACGATGCGCTGGGCAATTGCAAGTTCTGAAGCAATAGCGCCTTGGAAAGCGACGCTAAGGCCTATGGGCAGCTGCAGATCTTCGAAGCTTATGTTTGGTGAGGCAAACCATTCATCGATGAAGTTGTGGATGATGGCAACATCAAAGAGAGGCAGATTGTTGAAGATTTCAGCTTCTTCTTTGCTCTTGATGAGCTGCTCAAGAGCATCATCTCCAAGATCTTCATCGCTTGACAGATCAATGGCTTCACTACACAGAATGGCAGCAGCTGTGAGCTCTTTGCCGGTGTGTGGCTGAGGCACTTTGTCCTTCTGGGGCTTGGAGACGCGGGATACGTCTTCAGACTGCACACTGTCTTCAGGAGGTGCAGTTGCCAATGGCTTCGCCCTTGAGATTTTTGGTGAAGGGACCGGCTTTGAAGCTTTTGGCTTCTTAGACTGCTTTGGCTTGGGTACAGCGGGTGCTTCATCAGACTCAGAGTCAGCTGGAGGGTCATTCACGGTAGTCCCTTGGACTAAGATGCGGGTGATGAGGCCCTCAAGATTGGCATATGGACCGATGATATTAGGTTCGGCGTTGCGTGTGCCATCTGCCCTTGGTGCGGAGGGACCAGGGTTGAAGTCAAGTCCAAACTTCTTCTTGTTCTGCTTCGCTGAGTTTTGCGCAAACTAGAAGTTGCGCTTGAACAGATTGTTGTCACGACACCAGAGTAGTGACGACGGATGTGCATCAGCAGGTTGTGGTCCTCGGACCATGCATGGATAGAAGCCTTGAGCAATGGCTTCATCTCTGGATTTGGGTAAGAGATTTTTGAAACGGATGTCTCCCCACGGCCTCTTGATGGCGTTCTTCTCAGCATACTCCTGGGTGACGAAGTGGTATTTGAACCATTGTTCTTCCCAATAGCGTCGAATCCATTGGATTCGGGTCTTGCGCTGACCATAATTCTCTTCAGGATCTGTTTTATACATCTCTGCCAATTCATCAGGTAGATCTTTAGATGTGCCGCCACGACGCTGTCTGCCCCCCTTCCTTGCTGCTGTCTCTGAATCCATAAACCTTAACTTGGAAGGCTTCAAAATGTTCAAAGGCTTCAAAGGCTTCCTTTTGCTGGACCAACATGAACTGGCTTCAGGAGAGTTTATGTGATGCTGTAAGAATTCTGCAAACGAATGCAGACTATGAGAACCAAAGGATTCTCCCACGGACATGTACCTGTGACAGCATTAAGGTGCGAGGGAAGGGGAAGAGGTCATATGCATTCTCAGAAGATTTTGAAGATAAATTAGTTTAGAAGACATTGACCTCATCGTGCGAAGACATTCACTCATAGATAAGAAGTTGGTTCCAGATTTGTACGAACCCACAGATCAGTACAAGTGAGGAATCTAACTACTTCATGAAGCACAAGTGAATATACTAGGCATGTTTTGAGATGCAGATTGAGAGAGATCTAACTTGTGTGAATAGAAACTTCTTATGGTAGAAAATGACAGAACCATAGGATCAAAAGGGGCTGTAAAATGAAGTTTTATTTACCACACTTGGAACTGCTAGACGGAGTGGGAGATGAGGCCGAGCAGTTCAGTCCTCCGTGCCCTAACTTGGCGACGGAAGACACCTACGGTGACGGCGGAGAGGACGATGTCCGCGGTCGGCGTGAAAACGGCGTCGGAGAGGTTGCGGCAGTGAAGCGCTTCGTCGCCGGCGTCGTGGAGAGTTAGCGGTGGCGCTAGGGTTCGTGCGAGGGAGGAAGAAGGAGATAATGACCGCGGTGAGTGTGTATTTATAGTTACAGGGGCGGCACTGCGCTATTACACAGGTGCCCCTGGCGATTCGCATCTGAACAACACGTGGCCATCATGCGGAATCTCGGGGGCAGTTCCACATCCCGTGCACGCCTGGATTGTCGGGTGGTCGTTCCTACTTCTCTGGATTTCTTGTGGATGAATGAGCATTGAAAACGGTTTTAAAGTTTGTCTCTGTGTCTTCTACTGACGAGGACGCAGAGAAGACATTCGACAGTTTCAATAGAATGCATATAACTTGGAGAGATAGAGTTTGAGGTAGAAAGCATAGAGAGGTTAGGGTCCGATCACATTCACTTAGTTCAAAAAGATTCAAACAAGAAGACATAGCTATAAGTGAATGCTGTAGAGGACAGAACACTAGTATACATATATCAACATAGTGAAGATAATCATGAAGACATGTTTAGATTGAAGCCAAACCAAATATGAAGACATTGCAAGGTAACGCCATGAGTGAAACACTTCAAAATAGAACGTTTGGTGGTGGCGTTACCCACCGTATAGGAAGTATTAGACTCAGACACGGCGCACAATTATCGTGGCGCTCCGAAGTCAATTTCCAATTAATGTATTCACACTTAGAATGTATGTCTTCATTGATTGAAGATATACGTTACTTCGTGTGTTGCACATCTAAGTCATCAATATGCATAAGTGTTAGGATGTGTGCCTGATCACAGGACATTTGAGGATTCCAAGATATTTAGCTCACACCGTAACTTGCAAAATCTCTTCTCATCCAAGGGCTTGGTGAAGATATCTGCCAATTGCTCTTCAGTGTTGACGTGTATGATATCAATATCTTCCTTCACAACATGATCTGTGAGAAAGTGATGACGAATTTCAATGTGCTTTGTCTTCGAGTGCTGAACTGGGTTGTTGGCAATCTTGATGGCGCTTTTGTTGTCGCAGTAAAGTGGCACTTGCTTCAAATGAATGCCATAGTCCTTGAGAGTTTGCTTCATCCATAGAAGTTGAGCGCAGCAAGATCCAGTAGCAATGTATTCAGATTCAGCAGTGGAGAGGGATACACAGTTCTGCTTCTTTGAAGACCAACATACAAGTGATCGTCCCAGAAAGTGACATGTGCCTGATGTAGACTTCCGATCAACCTTGTCGCCAGCATAATCAGCATCCGAGAATCCAACCAGATCAAACTCTGAGCCCTTTGGATACCATAATCCTAGAGTTGGGGTGTGAGCCAAATATCGAAGAATTCGCTTCACTGCTAAGTGATGCGACTCCTTTGGTGCCGCTTGAAATCGAGTGCACATGCAAACACTAAGCATAATATCTGGCCTAGATGCACATAAATAAAGCAAAGAACCAATCATGGAGCGGTATACCTTTTGATAGAACTCTTTACCATTGTCGTCGGGACCCAGATGATGTTTGGCTGGCATTGGTGTTGTGAAGCCTTTGCAGTCTTGCATACCGAACTTCTTCAGGCACTCTTTAAGATATTTCTCTTGAGATATGAAGATGCCGTTGCGTTGTTGCCGTATTTGAAGACCGAGGAAGAACTTCAGCTCCCCCATCATAGACATCTGATATTGCTCTTGCATCATATAGCCAAACTCTTCACTGTACTTCTGATTGGTGCAGCCGAAGATAATGTCATCCACATATATTTGGCACACAAACAGTTCACCATCATATGTCTTCGTGAAGAGAGTGGGATCCAGGGAACCAGGTATGAAGCCTTTGCTCTTCAGGAAGTGTTTGAGTGTGTCATACCAGGCCCGAGGGGCTTGTTTGAGGCCATACAGTGCCTTATTGAGTTTGTATACCATGTCAGGATGTTTTGGATCTTCAAACCCTGGTGGTTGTGCAACATACACTTCTTCTTCAATCTTGCCATTGAGAAAGGCACTCTTCACATCCATTTGATATAGAAGTATGTTATGATGATTTGCATAGGCCAGCAGTATGCGTATGGCTTCAAGTCTAGCCACAGGAGCAAAAGTTTCATCGAAGTCAATGCCTTCCACTTGAGTATATCCTTGAGCAACGAGGCGAGCTTTGTTTCTGACAACTTGACCATGCTCATCTTGCTTGTTGCGGTATATCCATTTGGTGCCTATTATATTGTGCTTCCGTGGATCAGGACGCTTGATCAGTTCCCATACATTGTTCAGCTCAAACTGTTGAAGCTCTTCTTGCATTGCTTGAATCCATTCAGGTTCCATAAAGGCTTCTTCAACTTTCTTGGGTTCTGAAATTGAGACAAATGCGAAGTGCCCACAGAAATTTGCCAGTTGAGTTGCCCTTGAACGAGTGAGTGGACCAGGTGCATTGATGCTGTCAATTATTCTGTCAATCTGCACTTCATTGGCAACACGAGGATGTATAGGGCGAAGACTTTGCTCTTGCTGATCTGTGTTGTCGTTGGGAGGAATGTCTTCAGGCTGAGCATTGTCTTCATGTGGATCAGGTGCTGAGATGATAAGTTCTTTTTCAGGCTGAGCTTCAGAAGGTACAATCTCTCCAGTTCCCATAAGCTTGATTGATTCATTAGCTGGAACTTCATCAAGTACATTTGGCAGTTGCTCTCTTTGTGAGCCATTCGTCTCATCAAACCGCACATCCACTGTTTCAACCACTTTGTAGTGAAGGAGATTGAAGACTCTGTATGAGTGCGAATCCTTTCCATATCCAAGCATAAAACCCTCATGTGCTTTTGGTGCAAATTTTGAGGTGTGGTGTGGGTCCTTGATCCAGCATCTTGCGCCAAATACTCTGAAGTAACTGACATTTGGCTTCTTGCCAGTTAGGAGTTCATAAGATGTCTTGTTCAGAAGCTTGTGAAGATAAACACGGTTGATTATGTGGCATGCAGTGTCAATGGCTTCAGGCCAGAATTTTCTTGGAGTCTTGTATTCATCTAGCATTGTTCTGGCCATCTCAATGAGTGTTCTGTTCTTGTGTTCGACGACGCCATTCTGCTGTGGCGTGTACGGAGCTGAGAATTCATGTGTGATGCCCAAAGTATCAAGATATGTATCAAGGCCAGTGTTCTTGAATTCAGTGCCATTGTCACTTCTGATGTGCTTTATCTTGGCGCCATAATTGTTCATAGCTCGATTAGCGAAGCGTCTGAAGACATCTTGCACTTCAGTCTTGTAAAGGATTATGTGCACCCAAGTGTATCTAGAGTAATCATCAACAATGACAAAGCCATAGAGGCAAGCAGTAGTGGAAAAAGTTGAGTAGTGAGTGGGACCAAACAGATCCATGTGAAGCAGTTCGAAGGGTCGAGTAGTGGTCATGATTGTCTTCGAGGGGTGTTTTGCCCTCGTCATCTTCCCTGCTTCACAGGCACCGCATAAGTGATCTTTCTTGAACTTGACGCCTTCGATGCCTATGACATGCTTCTTCATTGCAAGGGTGTGGAGGTTCCTCGTGCCAGCATGTCCAAGCCTCCGATGCCAAAGCCAGCATTCGGAAGCCTTTGCCAGAAGACATACTACAAGCTGTGGCCCTGCTGAGAAATCTACCACATACAAATCATCTTTCCGATACCCTTCAAACACTAGAGACTTGTCAGATTCCATTAGTACCAGGCAACGATATTTTCCAAATATTACGACCATGTTCAAATTGCAAAGCATTGAGACAGACATTAAGTTGAAGCCAAGGGATTCAACAAGCATGACTTTATCCATGTGTTGATCCTTTGAGATTGCAACTCTACCTAGACCCAATACCTTACTTTTACCAGTGTCAGCAAATGTGATGTGGCTCTTGTCGGATGGACGTAAGGTTGAGTCCGTAAAAAGGCTTCTTTTGCCGATCATGTGATTTGTACACCCACTGTCAATAATCCATTCTGAAGACTTTGAAGACGCTTGTGTCGTACCCTACAGTGTAGTTAGGGGGATAGGCTTCACGAAGAGAATTGTGAAGCAAAAACATTTGACGAACCAGTGGGTTATGAAAACTTAGATCCAGATTAGGACTAATAGGGAGAGTAGCATGCGATTCAGGAATGAAATACATAGTGATGCCATTCGGGCATTTGATCTTGCGCCCTGTAAGATTTTTAAGGTCCCCAACAATAGCGTCAGAAGATTTTGTTTTTCTGCTGGAGACCTTTCCCTGCAAAAGAGAGTTAAGATTTCTTAACCACCCACATCTTCAAGGGTGGCTTAGAAGCAATAAGTCTAAGTGCAGCATCTGAGAATTTTGGCTTTGGAGCCCTAGCAAACAGTCTAGCAGGTGGACAATAGTACTCATAAGAATAGGCAGAATAGTTCTTGGTCATATGAACATGGCGGTTTGATGAACCGCTTTCATATTCATATGCCTGAGTATGGTTTCCCTGCAAAACATTTGCGTTAGTGCGACTCAAGTGAGTCCTCTGTCTGTATGAAGCCTTTGGACCGTATGAAACCTTTGGTCTGAGGTTTGTCTTCTTCGTGTGAGGTGTCATGAAGGCATTCACAGAAAGATTTTCCAGACACGTTTTCGGAACCCAGATCTTCTTCATAGGCGGTCCATTCCTGCAGTTAGTACCAATGTACCTGGCAAACACTTCACCATTTTGATTCTTAAACAGTTTATAGTTTGCACCAAAGGATTCATCAATGATAATGGGGTTAGCACAAGTGAAGCCAGATAGATTGGATGGATCTGCTGAGGATTCCTTTGCAGCAACCCATGTGGTTTTGGGGTACTACTCAGGTTTCCAATAAGAGCCATCTGCATTTATTTTCCTTACGAACCCAACACCCTCTTTCCTAGGGTTTCGGTTCAAAATCTGCTTCTTGAGGACATCACATAATGTCTGATGTCCTTTAAGACTTTTGTACACCCCTGTTTCAAGCAATGTCTTCAACCTAGCATTCTCATCAGCAATAGCAGTGGTATCCTTAGCAGAGGGGTTAGTTACCACATCAACAGTTGAAGATATTGCAACAGCAGTAGCAGTGGAACATTCAGCAACAGAGGTAGCATTATCACGCTCAATGCATTTAAGGCATGGTGGTTCAAATTCTTCCTGAGCGGAACTGATCTGTTCGGCACGAAGTGACTCGTTTTCCTTTTGAAGGTCTTCATGAGCCGCTCTCAATTTCTCAAGATCTTGCTTCCTTTGAAGATAATCATAGGAAAGCTTTTCATGAGTTGTTGAGAGAGTATCATGACGATCTTCAAGTTCCTGATACCTAACGTGAAGATTTTTTATGTCTTCAATTAAGGATTCAGATCGAGTCATTTCAGCACCCAACAGATCATCGCTTCTGTCTAACAATTTTTGAATATGTTCCATGGCCTTTTGTTGTTCAGTTGCAATTTTAGCAAGTGTTTTGTAGCTGGGATTTGAATCACAATCAGAGTCATCGTCACTAGATGTTTGATAGTGAGTAGTGCGTTTGTTTACCTTGGCACCGTGTGCCATGAAGCAGGTAGGAGTGGAGTCGTCCTTGTCATTTGCATCGGTGTCGGTGATGAAGTCATTGTCTTCATTGTTGAAGATGGACTTGGCGACGTATGCTGTAGCCAGACTTGCAATGCCAGAATCAGACTCCTCCTCAGACTCCACCTCTGCCTCCTCAGAAGCGGACTCCTCCTCTGAATCCATTTCCTTGCCAACAAACGCACGTGCCTTGCCAGATGAGCTCTTCTTGTGTGATGAAGACTTTGAGGAAGACTTGGAAGAAGACTTTGAGTATTTTTTTCTTCTTCTTGTCGTCAGAGTCATATTCCTTGCTCTTCTTCTTTCTTCTGTTCTCATTGTCCCACTGTGGACACTCAGAGATGAAGTGTCCAGTTTTCTTGCACTTGTGGCATGTTTTCTTCTTGTAGTCATGAGCAGAAGCTTCATAATTCCTTGAGCTTGATCGTGAAGACTTTCTGAAGCCTTTCTTCTTGGTGAATTTCTGGAATTTGTTCACTAGCATTGGAAGTTCCCTTCCAATGTCTTCAGGATCATCAGAACTGCTATCAGATTCTTCTTCAGATGAGGACACAGCTTTTGCCTTCAAGGCACGAGTTCGCCCATAGTTAGGACCGTAGATATCTCTTTTCTCAGAAAGCTGAAACTCATGTGTGTTGAGCCTCTCAAGTATGTCAGATGGATCGAGTGTCTTGAAATCAGGACGTTCTTGAATCATCAGGGCTAGGATGTCAAACGAACTATCAAGTGATCTCAGCAGCGTCTTGACGATTTCATGTTTGGTGATCTCAGTAGCACCGAGGGCTTGAAGCTCATTTGTGATGTCAGTGAGCCGGTCAAATGTGTGCTGGACATTCTCATTGTCATTTCGCTTGAAGCGGTTGAAGAGGTTGCGAAGAACACTGATTCTCTGATCTCTCTGGGTTGAGATGCCTTCATTGACCTTGGAGAGCCAGTCCTAGACCAACTTGGATGTCTTCAAGGCACTCACACGGCCATACTATCCCTTGGTTAGATGACCACAAATGATATTCTTGGCAGTAGAGTCCAGTTGAGTGAACTTCTTGACATCAGCAGCAGTGACACCTTCTCCAGCCTTGGGAACGCCGTTCTCGACGACATACCATAGGTCGACGTCAATGGCTTCAAGATGCATGCGCATCTTATTCTTCCAGTAGGGATATTCAGTTCCATCGAAGACGAGGCACGCAGCGGAGACTTTGATTATCCCTGCAGTCGACATAGCTAAAACTCCAGGTGGTTAAACCGAATCACACAGAACAAGGGAGCACCTTGCTCTGATACCAATTGAAAGTGCATTATATCGACTAGAGGGGGGTGAATAGGCGATTTTTATGAAAGTCTTCAAAACGTGGAAGTTATGAAGACAAACAGTAGAGATATGCCTATCACTATGCAACGGAAGTTAGATTACACTAGACAACCCATGGTCAAGTATTCAATAGAGTGAGGGCACAATGACAAGTAGCTGTAGTGTAATAAGGATCGGGTAGGAAGAAGTTATGAAGCCAAACAAATCATACAGTTACGTTGTGAAGACAAAAGATAGAGCAAGCATGCAATGGCTTCACAATGAGTAACAGTGAGTAAAAGGAAGTGAAGATGAAACCAGTGACTCGTTGAAGACAATGATTTGTTGGACCAGTTCCAGTTGCTGTGACAACTGTACATCTGGTTAGGGCGGCTAGGTATTTAAACCAAAGGACACACAGTCCCGGACACCCAGTCCTGAACACGCAGCTCAGGACACCCAGTCCTCACCGTTTTCCCCTTGAGCTAAGGTCACACAGACCTCGCCCAATCACTCTGGTAAGTCTTCAAGGTAGACTCCCAAACCTTCACAGACTTCGTTCACTGGCAATCCACAATGTCTCTTCGATGCTCTGAAGGCGACGCCTAACCGTCTGGAGGATGCACAGTCCTCAAGTGTAATAAGTCTTCATATCACTCAGACAAGAAGACTTAAGTGATGCCCAATTTACTCTGGCTCTGGGTGGTTAGGGCTTTTCTCCTCGCTAGGAATTTTCTCTCAAAGGCTTCGAGGTGGGTTGCTCTCAAACGACAAAAGCCGTGCACTGAAATCTGAGCAGCCAACCATTTATGGTTGTAGGGGGTGGACTATTTATAGCCACTGGGCAACCCGACCTGATTTGTCCGAAATGACCCTGGGTCACTAAGGAACTGACACGTGTTCCAACGGTCAGATTTCAAACTCACACAACAACTTTACTTGGGCTACAAGTAAAGCTGACTTGTCCGACTCTGGACAAGATTTGCTCTCATAGTCTTCGCTCGAAGACATAGGATTTGAATTAGGCATCACTTTAGTCATTCTGACTGGTTCTCTTGGACCCCACTTTATAGTACGGTGGTTCCTATGACTCAACACAAATGAAAAAGAACTACGAAACATCTAAGTCTTCGAGTTCCATAGGCTTCACGTGGTGTCTTCTCTTGTCATAGTCTTCAATGTGAATATCTTCATATACCACCATTGTCTTCAATGTCTTCGTACATTTTTAGGGGTCATTTCTGGTAGTAAAACCGAATCAATGAGGGACTTCTACCTGTGTTATCCTGCACTTCTCACAAACACATTAGTCCCTCAACTAGGTTTGTCGTCAATACTCCAAAACCAACTAGGGGTGGTACTAGATGCACTTACAAATATTGGAGGAGATCGAAGAAAAAAAGAGAAGAAGAAGTAATAGAGGAGAAGAAGAAAAAAATAGAATAATATATTATTCTATTTCTTCTTCTTGTCCATTATTTCTTCTTCTACTACTCTTTTTTCTTCTTCTTTTTCATCTTCTTATTTATTTCTCCTCTTCTTCCTCTCCTCTTCTTCCTCTCCTCTTCTTCTTATTCTTCTTCTTCTTCTCCTTCGTCCTCTTCTTATTTTCCTTTTTTCTCTCCTTCTTTTTCTTCTAAATATGAACATACATAAATGACTTTGATCATACACAATTTTCAGATTCCTACACAATATGAACATATACATAAATTGACAAAGAAAATTCTATGAACAAAAAAATCATAAAAATTCTATGAACAAAATTACAACAGAAAAAAATCATAAAAATTCTATGAAAAAATTGACATATTCTTTGCATATGAACATACAAACATTTGCATATTCAATAATAATATCACCAAAAAAATCTAAACTACACATCTAAATTAATACATCTAAATTACAACAACTAAATTAACTACACATCTAACTACACATCCAAATTAATACAACTAAATTACAAATCTAAACTACAAATATATAATCACTAGGGGGCGCGGCGGCGCGGCGGCAGCGGCGACGGCCATTACAGGGAGGAGGAGGAGGGGATTGGGGCGGCACTCACAGGGTGCGCGGCGACGACGACGAGGAGGCAGCGTCGGGGCAGGGGCGGCGACGGCGTCGGGGCGGGGCGCAGGGGCGCGGCCGGTGACGGCGCGGGCTCGAGGGCGGCGGACGACGTCGGCGTGGGCTCGGGGGCACGGGCGACGGCGACGGCGGCGGGGCAGCCTTGCGGCGTCGAGGAGGTCAGCGTCGTCGGGCGGCAACTGGCGATGAAATCTGAAAAAATGCTAAGGGTTGGCTTATATAGAAAAGGCTTTAGTCCCGGTTCGTGGCACGAACCGGTACCAAAGCCCACCTTCAGTCCCGATTGATGCCACCAACCGGGACCCAAGGCCTCTGCTTCCCGGCCTTTGGTCCCGGTTGGTGGCACAAACCGGGACCAAAGGGTGGGCATTGGTACCGGTACCAATGTATGCGTTTATTACCGGTTGGTGGCAACCCGGGACTAAAGGCCTTGTGCTGCCCGCATCGCGACACGAAAGTTTAGTCCCACCTCGCTAGCTGAGGGAGTTCGAGAGTGGTTTATAAGCCCCACTTTCAAATGCAGGCTTTTGGGCCTAAACACACTGTATCTACCTGTGGGCCTATTGGGCCTTCTACGGGCCTAAATCCTGGCCCATGGGTGGGTTTTCTAGTCGTATTCAGGCCGTGGTGGCCCAGTAGGTGGCGTTTTTTATTTTTTTCCCAGTTTATTTCTTTTCTTTTTTGTTTTATTTTTTTATTTTGTTTCTACTTGCAACAAAATACTTATTTATTTTATTTTATTTTGTTTCTAATTACTTATTTATTTTATTTTATGATAATTCTTTTTGCTATTAAAGTTTCTAACAAAAAAAGTTCTTTATGAAAGTTCTTTTTGCTTTTAATGATTTTGAACAGAAAAAACTTTGATAATTTTAGTTGCATCAATTTATATAATTTTAGTTTCAGTAATAATAGAGGTTGCTTATAATGTTTTGAACAGAAAATATGTTGATAATTTTAGTTTCATAAATTTTATTTATGTTATTAAAGTTTATTTTATTTTGTTTCTACTTATATATTTTACTAAAGTTTATTTTATTCTGTTTCTAATTACTTATTTATTTTTATGATATTTGTTATTTTTCATGCATTTACTGATTATTTTGAGCTATAAGACCCTGAAATTGAAAAGCACTAGAAATGAACTCTGAAAAGGTTGAAAGTTGGCATGGTATCATCATTTCACCCACATAGCATGTGTAAGAAAGTAGAGAGGCTTACGGCAAAAACTGGATGCACTTCGTGTACAAAACGGACAATCTGTTTCAAAGTATCAGGATTTCATACGGAAACTCGTCTGTTACAACAGGCATTTCAAATGAACTACGAAAAGGTTGAAAGTTGGCATGGTATCATCATAATAGTTGTGGAGAGAAAGTCTTCACTTTTTTTTCGCTTGTGTGCTTTGCTTATTGCGCCGTAACCATGGATAATCTTCATCGTTTATCAGGATGCTTGGGTTAGCCTTTACTTTGAAGGGAGGAATTTCATGAAACTTTTCATAATTTTCAGACATGTCTGTCTTGCCCTCCACTCACACAATGTCCTTTTTTCCTGAAAGAACTATGTGGCGCTTTGGCTCATCGTATGATGTATTCGCTTCCTTATCTTTCTTTTTCTCGGTCTGGTAGACATGTCCTTCACATAGATAACCTGTGCCACATCATTGGCTAGGACGAACGGTTCGTTAGTGTACCCAAGATTGTTCAGATCCACTGTTGTCATTCTGTACTGTGGGTCTACCTGTACCCCGCCTCCTGACAGATTGACCCATTTGCACTTAAACAAAGGGACCTTAAAATCATGTCCGTAGTTGATACGTCCATTTTGCATCATGCTTTTATATCGATGTTTATTGCATTATGGGCTGTTATTTCACTTTATGTCACAATACTTATGGCTATTCTCTCTTATTTTACAAGGTTTACATAAGGAGGGAGAATGCCGGCAGCTGGAATTCTGGGCTGGAAAAGGAGCAAATATTGGAGGCCTATTCTGCGCAACTCCAAAAGTCCTGAAACTCCACGGAATATCTTAAAATAAATAATAATAAATCCTTGCCAAAGATGAAGGCCAGGGGGCCCACACCCTGTCCACGAGGGTGGGGGCGCCCCCCCTAGGGCGCGCCCCCACCTCGTGGGCCCCCGGTGGCTCTCCGATGACCATCTTCTCCTATATGAAGTCTTTCGTCAAGAAAAAACCAGAAGAATCTTTCGGGACGAGACTCCGCCGCCACGAGGCGGAACCTTGGCGGAACCAATCTAGGGCTCCGGCAGAGCTGTTCTGCTGGGGACACTTCCCTCTGGGAGGGGGAAATCATCGCCATCATCATCACCAACGCTCCTCTCATCAGGAGAGGGCAATCTCCATCAACATCTTCACCAGTACCATCTTATCTCAAACTCTAGTTCATCTCTTGTATCCAATTCTTGTCTCCAAGTCCGGGATTGGTGCTAGTAGGTTGCTAGTAGTGTTGATTACTCCTTGTAGTTGATGTTAGTTGGTTTATTTGGTGGAAGATCATATGTTCAAATCCTTTATGCATATTATTACCCCTCCGATTATGAACATTAATATGCTTTGTGAGTAGTTACGTTTGTTCCTGAGGACAAGGGAGAAGTCTTGCTATTAGTAGTCATGTGAATTTGGTATTCGTTCGATATTTTGATGAGATGTATGTTGTCTAGCCTCTAGTGGTGTTATGTGAACGTCTACTACATAACACTTCACCATTATTTGGGCCTAGAGGAAGGCATTGGGAAGTAATAAGTAGATGATGGGTTGCTAGAGTGACAGAAGCTTAAACCCTAGTTTATGCGTTGCTTCGTAAGGGGCTGATTTGGATCCATATGTTTCATGCTATGGTTAGGTTTACCTTAATACTTTTGTCGCAGTTGCGGATGCTTGCAATAGAGGTTAATCATAAGTGGGATGCTTGTTCAAGTAAGAACAGCACCCAAGCACCGGTCCACCCACATATCAAATTATCAAAGTACCGAACGCGAATCATATGAATGTGATGAAACTAGCTTGACTATATTCCCATGTGTCCTCGGGAGTGCTTTTCCTATTATAAGAGTTTGTCCAGGCTTGTCCTTTGCTACAAAAAGGATGAGACCACCTTTCTGCACTTTATTTACTTTTGTTACTTGTTGCTCGTTACATATTATCTTATCACAAAACTATCTATTACCACTTATTTCTGTACTTGCAGAGAATACCTTGCTGAAAACCGCTTGTCATTTCCTTCCGCTCCTCGTTGGGTTCGACACTCTTACTTATCGAAAGGACTACGATAGATCCCCTATACTTGTGGGTCATCAAGACTCTTTTCTGGCGCCGTTGCCGGGGAGTGTAGCGCCTTTGGTAGGTGGAATTTGGTAAGAAAAAATTTATATAGTGTGCTGAAATTTATTGTCATTTGTTACTATGGAAAGTAATCCTCTGAGGGGCTTGTTCGGGGTATCTTCACCCCGTCCAGTAGAGCAAAGAGTTGCTCCTCAACCTACTGAACCTATTGAAAATGAAACTCCTTTTGAATTTCCTTCGGGTATGATGGAAAAACTGCTAGCTAATCCTTTTACAGGAGATGGAACGAAGCATCCTGATGAGCACTTAATATATGTGGATGAAGTTTGTGGATTATTTAAGCTTGCAGCTATACCCGATGATGTTGCTAAGAAGAAGGTTTTCCCTTTATCTTTGAAGGGAGATGCATTGACATGGTATAGGCTATGTGATGATACGAGATCATGGAACTATAGAAGACTGAAATTGGAATTTCATCAAAAGTATTATCATATGCATCTT
Organism: Triticum aestivum; assembly: GCF_018294505.1. Lineage (NCBI taxonomy): Eukaryota > Viridiplantae > Streptophyta > Magnoliopsida > Poales > Poaceae > Triticum > Triticum aestivum. Next base: position 17,850,400 of record NC_057806.1, read on the forward strand.
GTTCATCGTGATCGCAATTAAATATATAATTTTTGGCCTCGCGAAGGAGAAAGCATCGCTCAAGCTTGGGGGAGGCTTAAATCAATGTTATATTCATGCCCCAATCATGAGCTCCCAAGAGAAACAATTATTCAAAAATTTTATGCTCGGCTTTCTGAAAACAATAACCCATGCTCGATACTTCTTGTGCTGGCTCTTTTATGATGAAGACTATTGGATTTAAATGGGATTTATTGGATAGAGTTAAATGCAACTATGAATATTGGGACCTCGACGAAGGTAATTAGTCAGGTATGACACCTAAGTTTGATTCTGTTAAATCTTTTATGGATACCGATATTTTCCGTAAGTTTAGCACTAAATATGGACTTGACTCTGAGATAGTAGCTTCTTTCCGTGAATCTTTTGCTACGTATGTTGATCTCCCTAAGGAGAAGTGGTTTAAATATCATCCTCCCATAGAAGTAAAAGTAGCCGCACCTATTAAAGTTGAAGAAAAGACTGTCACTTATAATGATCCTATTGTTCCCACTGCCTATGTTGAGAAACCACCTTTCCCTGTTAGAATAAAGGATCATGCTAAAGCTTCAACTGTTGTTCGTAAAAGCAATATTAGAACTTATACACCTCCTGAGCAAGTTAAAGTAGAACCTAATATTGCTATTGTTAAAGATCTCTTGTCTGATAATATTGATGGGCATGTTATTGAGTTTAGCGGTGAAACTGCTAGAATTGCTAAACCCTGTGCCAAAGATAAACATAGACCTGTGGTAGGCGTGCCTGTTATTTCTGTTAAAATAGGAGATCATTGTTATCATGGCTTATGTGATATGGGTGCTAGTGCTAGTGTTATACCACATACTTTATACGAAGAAATTAAGCATGAAATTGCACCTACTGAGTTAGAGGGTATTGATGTCACAATTAAGCTTGCCAATAGAGATACTATTTCACCAATTGGGATTGTTAGCGATGTTGAAGTCTTGTGTGGGAAAACTAAATATCCCGCTGATTTTCTTGTTCTTGGTTCTCCACAAGATAGCTTTTGTCCCATTATATTTGGTAGACCCATCTTGAATACTGTTAATGCTAAGATAGATTGCGAAAAGAATGTTGTTACTATTGGCTTGGATGATATGATTCATGAATTTAATTTCTCTAAATTTAGTAAACAACATCGTGAAGAAGAATTGCCTAGTAAGGATGAAATTATTGGTCTTGCTTCTATTGCCGTACCTCCTAGTGATCCTTTAGAACATTATCTGCTAGACCATGAAAATGATATGTTTATGAATGAAAGAAGGGAAATAGATGAAGTATTCTTTAAACAGGAACCTATTCTGAAACACAATTTGCCTGTTGAAATTTTAGGGGATCCTCCTCCACCCAAGGGTGATCCCGTGTTTGAGCTTAAATAGTTGCCTGATAATCTTAAGTATGCTTATCTTGATGAAAAGAAGATATATCCTCTTATTATTAGTGCTAACCTTTCAGAGCATGAAGAAGAAAGATTATTGAAAATTCTGAAGAAGCACCGTGCCGCTATTGGATATACTCTTGATGATCTTAAGGGCATTAGTCCCACTCTATGTCAACATAAAATAAATTTGGAAGCAGATGCCAAACCAATTCGTGATCCCCAACGACGTCTGAATCCCAAAATTAAAGAAGTGGTAAGAAAAGAAATACTAAAGCTTCTAGAGGCAGGTATAATTTATCCCGTTGCTGATAGTCAGTGGGTAAGCCCTGTCCATTGTGTCCCTAAGAAGGGAGGTATTACTGTTGTTCCTAATGATAAAGATGAATTGATCCCACAAAGAATTATCACAGGTTATAGGATGGTAATTGATTTCCGCAAATTAAATAAGGCTACTAAGAAAGATCATTACCCCTTACCTTTTATTGATCAAATGCTAGAAAGATTATGCAAACATACACACTACTGCTTTCTAGATGGTTATTCCGGTTTCTCTCAAATACCCGTGTCGGCTAAAGATCAATCAAAGACTACTTTTACATGCCCTTTTGGTGCTTTTGCTTATAGACGTATGCCATTTGGTTTATGTAATGCACCTGCTACCTTTCAAAGATGCATGATGGCTATATTCTCTGACTTTTGTGAAAAGATTTGTGAGGTTTTCATGGATGACTTTTCCGTTTATGGTTCCTCTTTTGATGATTGCTTGAGCAATCTTGATCGAGTTTTGCAGAGATGTGAAGAAACTAATCTTGTCTTGAATTGGGAAAAGTGCCACTTTATGGTTAATGAAGGTATTGTCTTGGGGCACAAAGTTTCTGAAAGAGGTATTGAAGTTGATAAAGCCAAGGTTGATGCTATTGAAAAGATGCCATGTCCCAAGGACATCAAAGGTATACGAAGTTTTCTTGGTCACACCGGATTTTATAAGAGGTTCATTAAGGACTTCTCAAAAATCTCTCGACCTCTGACTAATTTATTACAAAAAGATATACCATTTATCTATGATGATGATTGTGTAGAAGCATTTGAAATACTTAAGAAAGCATTAGTCTCTGCACCTGTTGTTCAGCCACCTGATTGGAATTTACCCTTTGAAATTATGTGTGATGCTAGTGATTATGCTGTAGGTGCTGTTCTAGGGCAAAGAGTTGATAAGAAATTAAATGTTATCCATTATGCTAGTAAGACTCTAGACAATGATCAAAGAAATTATGCTACTACTGAAAAGGAACTTTTAGCAGTTGTATTTGCTTGTGATAAGTTTAGACCCTATATTGTTGATTCTAAAGTAACTATTCATACTGATCATGCTGCTATTAAATATCTTATGGAAAAGAAAGATGCTAAACCTAGACTTATTAGATGGGTTCTCCTCCTACAAGAATTTGATTTGCATATCATTGATAGAAAAGGAGCTGAGAACCCCGTTGCAGACAACTTGTCTAGGTTAGAAAATGTTCTTGATGACCCACTACCTATTGATGATAGCTTTCCTGATGAGCAATTAAATGATATAAGTACTTCTCGTAGTACTCCTTGGTATGATGATTACGCTAATTATATTGTTGCTAAGTTTATACCACCTAGCTTCACATACCAGCAAAAGAAAAAGTTCTTCTATGATTTGAGACATTACTTTTGGGATGACCCACATCTTTATAAAGAAGGAGTAGATGGTGTTATTAGACGTTGTGTACCTGAGCATGAACAGGAACAGATCCTACGCAAGTACCACTCCGAAGCCTATGGAGGACACCATGCGGGAGACAGAACCGCACATAAGGTATTGCAATCCGGTTTTTATTGGCCTACTCTCTTCAAGGATGCTCGTAAGTTTGTCTTGTCTTGTGATGAATGTCAAAGAATTGGTAATATTAGTAGACATCAAGAAATGCCTATGAATTATTCACTTGTTATTGAACCATTTGATGTTTGGGGCTTTGATTATATGGGACCTTTTCCTGCCTCTAATGGATATACACATATTTTAGTTGCTGTTGATTACGTTACTAAGTGGGTAGAAGTTATTCCAACTAGTAGTGCTGATCATAACACTTCTATTAAAATGCTTAAGGAAGTTATTTTTCCGAGGTTTGGAGTCCCTAGATATTTAATGACTGATGGTGGTTCACACTTTATTCATGGTGCTTTCCGTAAAATGCTTGCTAAGTATGATGTTAATCATAGAATTGCATCTCCTTATCATCCACAGTCTAGTGGTCAAGTAGAATTGAGCAACAGAGAGCTCAAATTAATTTTGCAAAAGACTATTAATAGGTCTAGAAAGAATTGGTCCAAGAAACTTGATGATGCATTATGGGCCTATAGAACTGCATATAAAAATCCTATGGGAATGTCTCCATATAAAATGGTATATGGAAAAACATGTCACTTACCTCTCGAACTAGAACATAAGGCATATTGGGCTATTAAAGAGCTCAACTATGATTTCAAACTTGCCGGTGAGAAGAGGTTATTTGATATTAGCTCACTTGATGAATGGAGAACCCAAGCTTATGAAAATGCTAAGTTGTTTAAAGAAAAAGTTAAATATGGCATGACAAAAGGATACAAAAGCGTGAGTTTAATGTAGGTGATTATGTATTGCTATACAACTCTGTTTAAGATTTTTTGCAGGAAAACTTCTCTCTAAATGGGAAGGCCCCTACGTTATCGAGGAGGTCTATCATTCCGGTGCCATAAAGATCAACAACTTCGAAGGCACAAATCCGAAGGTGGTAAACGGTCAAAGAATCAAACATTATATCTAAGGTAATCCCATAAATGTTGAAACCAATATTATTGAAACCGTAACCTCGGAGGAATACATAAGGGACACTTTCCAGACCGTTTCAGACTCCGAAAAGGAATAGGTATGTGGTACGGTAAGTAAACCGACTCCAAAACAATTTTTAAGGCAATATCTCTCCATTTTGGAATATTTAGAAAAATAGAAAAATAAGTAGCAGTCCGGGAAGGACACGAGGGCCCCATGAGGGTGGTGGGCGCGCCCCTACCTCGTGACCACCTCGTGTGCCTTCTGGACTCCGTTTTCTTGCACAATACGTATTTTGGTTGGTAAAAATTCATTATATATTCTCTCGAAGGTTTTGACTCCTGTATCACGCAAATATCCTCTGTTTTTGTTTCGAGCTGTTGCTGCTGCAGATTAGAGCAAGATGTCTTCTCAAGAGTCAGTCGGGGAGAGCCGAGTATCTAATCCGGCACCAGAACCAAGGGCAAACAGCGACGCTGACCACTTTGGGCCAGCAACGGAGGAAGAGATGGAGGCTGACTTGATGAGGGTAGATGCCATGGAGGATCAAGAAGTCACCTCTCGCCTCCGAGCTGGGTTCACGATGGGGGAACTACAGAGCTCAGCTATTCCAAACTCGGTTATCCCTTCCAATGTTAGATTTCTTTCTTATGAAAATATGAAGAGGAGTGTCACTTGTTCCCCCACAGCTATGCAACACCCTTGGGTGCAAGGAGCTTTAGCCGTCACAGGTAAGCTTCGTAAGGAAATAATGGACCTCAAGAAGCAAGTCAATAAGCTCGAGGAGGAGAACCGCATCTTGAGGGGAATCATCGCCAAGAATATTACACCAACAACAAAGAAGGAGACATAATCACATGGGTATGGGCACTCCCTTTGGCAACTGCCAAGCTTGGGGGAGGTGCCCCGGTATCGTATCACAATCACAACTCCTATCTTTACCGTTTTTCTTAGTTCGATCCTATTAGTAGTATCTTGATCTAGTAGAATAAAGTTTATGGCATGATCTAGTTTTGAGTTTTGCTTTATGATCTCTCTTTGTAATCGAGTCCGTGAGCTATATATAATAAAGATTAGTGTTGAGTCAAGGGCTTGATTATTTTGCCATGATCTTGGGTGAATTAAAGAAAAGAGAAAAAGGATAAAAAGAAACAAAGAGTTCATATTGATCTTACTGAGAGTAATGACTTCACATAGAAAGAGTATGATGTTTAAAATTTGTTGGAAGTTGGCAGACATAGCTTTGGTCATCGTTGCAATTAATAGGAAGTAATAAGGAAAGAGAGGTTTCACATATAGATATATTATCATTGACATCTTTTATGATTGGGAGCACTCATTAAAATATGACATGCTAAAGAGTTGATGTTGGACAAGGAAGACAACGTAATGAGTTATGTTTTCTTATATCTGAGATAAAGTATGTTGTCATGGATCCTCTAACATGTTGAGCTTGCCTTTCCCCCTCATGCTAGCCAAATTCTCAGCACCAAGTAGAAATACTACTTGTGCTTCCAAATACCCTTAAACCAGTTTTGCCATGAGAGTCCACCATATCTACCTATGGATTGAGTAAGATCCTTCAAGTAAGTTATCATCGGTGCAAAGCAATAAAAATTGCTCTAAATATGTATGATTGATTGGTGTGGGAGAAATAAGCTTTATACGATCTTGTGATGTGGAAGTAATAAAAGCGACAGACTGCATAATAAAGGTTCATATCACAAGGGGCAATATAAAGTGACGTTCTTTCGCATTGAGATTTTATGCATCCAACCATAAAAGCGCATGGCAACCTCTGCTTCCCTCTGCGAAGGGCCTATCTTTTATCATTATCTTCTACCTTATGCAAGAGTCATGGTGATCTTCACCTTTCCTTTTTCATTTTATCCTTTGGCAAGCCCAGCATGTTGGAAAGAACATGATATATATATCTAATTGGATGTAGGGGAGCATGAGTTATTATTGTTGACATTACCCTTGAGGTAAAAGGTTGTGGGGCAAAACTATAAGCCCCTATCTTTCTCTGTGTCCGGTTAAAACTCCGTAACCACAAGTATTGCGTGAGTGTTAGCAATTATGAAGGACTAGATGATAGTTGAGTATGTGGACTTGATTTTAAGCTCTGACATAGACTCTTTCCGATGTTATGATAAATTGCAATTGCTTCAATGATTGAGATTATAGTTTGCTGGTGCTCAATAAGGTTTCTGATTCATACTTTTGCATTGTGAATAGATCATCACTTGAATATAAGTAATCATATGACAAAATCTACATATGTTGCTGTTATGAGAGTAATCATGATGCCTTCATGTCCGTATTTTATTTTTATCGACGCCTCTACCTCTAAACATGGGGACATATTTATTGTTATCGGCTTTTCGCTTGAGGACAAGCGAGGTCTAAGCTTGGGGGAGTTGATACGTCCATTTTGCATGATGCTTTTATATCGATGTTTATTGCATTATGGGATGTTATTTCACTTTATGTCACAATACTTATGGCTATTCTCTCTTATTTTACAAGGTTTACATAAGGAGGGAGAATGCCGGCAGCTGGAATTCTGGGCTGGAAAAGGAGCAAATATTGGAGGCCTATTCTGCACAACTCCAAAAGTCCTGAAACTCTACGGAATATCTTAAAATAAATAATAAAAAATCCTCGCCAAAGATGAAGGCCAGGGGGTGGAACCTTGGCGGAACCAATCTAGGGCTCCGGCAGAGCTGTTCTGCCGGGGACACTTCCCTCCGGGAGGGGGAAATCATCGCCATCATCATCACCAACGCTCCTCTCATCGGGAGAGGGCAATCTCCATCAACATCTTCACCAACACCATCTTATCTCAAAACCCTAGTTCATCTCTTGTATCCAATTCTTGTCTCCAAGTCCGGGATTGGTGCTAGTAGGTTGCTAGTAGTGTTGATTACTCCTTGTAGTTGATGCTAGTTGGTTTATTTGGTGGAAGATCATATGTTCAGTTCCTTTATGCATATTATTACCCCTCTGATTATGAACATGAATATGCTTTGTGAGTAGTTACGTTTGTTCCTGAGGACAAGGGAGAAGTCTTGCTATTAGTAGTCATGTGAATTTGGTATTCGTTCGATATTTTGATGAGATGTATGTTGTCTAGCCTCTAGTGGTGTTATGTGAACGTTGACTACATAACACTTCACCATTATTTGGGCCTAGAGGAAGGCATTGGGAATTAATAAGTAGATGATGGGTTGCTAGAGTGACAGAAGCTTAAACCCTAGTTTATGCGTTGCTTCGTAAGGGGATGATTTGGATCCATATGTTTCATGCTATGGTTAGGTTTACCTTAATACTTTGGTGTAGTTGCGGATGCTTGAAATAGAGGTTAATCATAAGTGGGATGCTTGTTCAAGTAAGAACAGCACCCAAGCACCGGTCCACCCACATATCAAATTATCAAAGTACCGAACGCGAATCATATGAACGTGATGAAACTAGCTTGACGATATTCCCATGTGTCCTCGGGAGCGCTTTTCCTATTATAAGAGTTTGTCCATGCTTGTCCTTTGCTACAAAAAGGATTGGGCCACCTTGCTGCACTTTATTTACTTTTGTTACTTGTGGCTCGTTACAAATTATCTTATCACAAAACTATCTATTACCACTTATTTCAGTACTTGTAGAGAATACCTTGCTGAAAACCGCTTGTCATTTCCTTCTGCTCCTCGTTGGGTTCGACACTCTTACTTATCAAAAGGACTACGATAGATCCCCTATACTTGTGGGTCATCAGTAGTCAAGTTCCCATATGTCCATTATGTAACCATAATATGTGTCCTTTCCCCTCTCGGTTGTTGCATCAAAGCGGACACCGCTGTTTTGGTTGGTGCTCTTTTGATCTTGGGCGATCATGTAAAATGTATACACATTTATCTCGTATCCTTTGTAAGTCAATACAGTCGAAGATGGTCCCCTGGACAATGAGTACAACTCATCACAAACAGTGGTGTCACCTCTGAGACGTGTTTCCAACCAACTGCTGAAAGTCCTGATGTGTTCACATGTAATCCAGTCGTCACACTGCTCCGGGTGTTTGGAGCTCAGACTGTTCTTGTGTTCATCGACATACGGGGTCACCAAGGTATAGTTCTGTAGAACTGTGTAGTGTGCTTGAGACCAAGAATGCCCGTCCCTGCATATTATTGAGTCCGCTCCTAGCGTGCCTTTTCCAGTCAGTCTCCCATCATACCGCGATTTAGGGAGACCTATCTTCTTAAGGCCAGGAATGAAGTCAACACAAAACCCAATGACATCCTTTGTTTGATGGCCCATGGAGATGCTTCCTTCTAGCCTAACATGGTTACAGACATATTTCTTTAGGACTCCCATGAACCTCTCAAAGGGGAACATATTGTGTAGAAATACGGGGCCCAGAATGACAATCTCGTCGACTAGATGAACTAGGACGTGCGTCATGATATTGAAGAAGTATGGTGGGAACACCAGCTCGAAACTGACAAGACATTGCGCCACATCACTCCTTAGCCTTGGTATGATATCTGGATCGATCACCTTCTGAGAGATTGCATTGAGGAATGCACATAGCTTCACAATGGCTAATCAGACGTTTTCCGGTAGAAGCTGCTACCTCTTGAGCACTGCGTTGGATTTCCCCGAAGAGGAAGGGATGATGCAGCAAAGTAGCGTAAGTATTTCCCTTAGTTTTTGAGAACCAAGGTATCAATCCAGTAGGAGGCTACGCGCGAGTCCCTCGTACCTACACAAAACAATAGCTCAATGCAACCAATGCGATTAGGGGTTGTCAATCCCTTCACGTTCACTTACAGGAGTGAGATCTAATAGAGATGATAGATAATATTTTTGGTATAGAGATGCAAAGTGAAAAGTAAAAGGCAAAGTAAAAAAGAAAAGCAATAATAAAGTGATGGAGATTGATATGATGAGAATAGACCCGAGGGCCATAGTTTCACTAGTGGCTTCTCTCAAGAGCATAAGTATTCTACGGTGGGTGAATAAATTACTGTTGAGCAATTGACAGAATTGAGCATAGTTATGAGAATATCTAGGCATGATCATGTATATAGGCATCACGTCCGAGACAAGTAGACCGACTCCTGCCTACATCTACTACTATTACTCCACTCATCGACCGCTATCCAGCATGCATCTAGAGTATTAAGTTAAAAACAGAGTAACGCCTTAAGCAAGATGACATGATGTAGAGGGATAGTTTCATGATATATGATAAAAAACCCATCTTGTTATCCTCGATGACAACAATACAATACGTGCCTTGCTTCCCCTTCTGTCACTGGGAAAGGACACCGCAAGATTGAACCCAAAGCTAAGCACTTCTCCCATTGCAAGAAAAACCAATCTAGTAGGCCAAACCAAACTGATAATTCGAAGAGACTTGCAAAGATAACCAATCATACATAAAAGAATTCAGAGAAGATTCAAATATTATTCATAGATAGACTTGATCATATATAAGCCCATAATTCATCGGTCTCAACAAACACACCGCAAAAAGAAGATTACATCGAATAGATCTCCACAAGAGAGGGGGAGAACATTGTATTGAGATCCAAAAAGAGAGAAGAAGCCATCTAGCTACTAACTATGGACCCGAAGGTCTGAGGTAAACTACTCACACATCATCGGAGGGGCTATGATGATGTAGTAGCCCTCCGTGATGATGCCCCTCTCCGGCGGAGCTTCGGAACAGGCCCCAAGATGGGATCTCGTGGATACAGAAAGTTGCGGCGGTGGAATTAGGTTTTTGGCTCTGTATCTGATCGTTTGGGGGTACGTAGGTATATATAGGAGGAAGGAGTATGTCGGTGGAGCTTCGATGGGCCCACGAGGCAGGGGGCGCGCCCTAGGGGGCGCCCTCCACCCTCATGACCGCCTCGTGGCTTTCTTGACGGAGGGTCCAAGTCTCCTGGGTCTTATCTGATGAGAAAATCACGTTCCCGAAGGTTTCATTCCGTTTGGACTCTGTTTGATATTCTGTTTCTCCGAAACACTGAAATAGGCAAAAAAATAGCAATTCCGGGCTGGGCCTCCGGTTAATAGGTTAGTCCCAAAAATAATATAAAAGTGGAAAATAAAGCCCAATATATTCCAAAACAGTAGATAATATATCATGGAGCAATCAAAAATTATAGATACGTTGGAGACATATCAGGCATCCCCAAGCTTAATTCCTGCTCGTCTTCGAGTAGGTAAATGATAAAAAGAGAATTTTTTATGTGGAGTGCTACTTTGCATAATTTCAATGTAAATCTTCTCAATTGTGGTATGAATATTCAGATCCAAAAGATTCAAGACAAAAGTTCATGTTGACATAAAAATAACAGTACTTCAAGCATACTAACAAAGCAATTATGTCTTCTCAAAATAACATGGCCAAAGAAAGTTATCCCTACAAAATCATATAGTCTGGCTATGCTCTATCTTCACCACACAAAATATTTGAATCATGCACAACCCCGATGACAAGCCAAGCAATTGTTTCATACTTTAACATTTTCAAACTTTTTTCGATCTTCACACAATACATGAGCGTGAGCCATGGATATAGCACTATATGTGGAATAGAATGGTGGTTGTGGAGAAGACAAAAAGAGGGGAAGATAGTCTCACATCAACTAGGCGTATCAATGGCTATGGAGATGCCCATCAATAGATATCAATGTGAGTGAGTAGGGATTGCCATGCAACGGATGCACTAGAGCTATAAGTATATGAAATCTCAACAAAAGAAACTAAGTGGGTGTGCATCCAACTCGCATGCTCACGAAGACCTAGGGCATTTTGAGGAAGCCCATCATTGGAATATACAAGCCAAGTTCTATAATGAAAAATTCCCACTAGTATATGAAAGTGACAAAATGAGAGACTCTCTATCATGAAGATCATGGTGCTACTTTGAAGCACAAGTGTGGTAAAAGGATAGTAACATTGTCCCTTCTCTCTTTTTCTCTCATTTTTTTATTTGGGCCTTTCCCTTTTTTTATGGTCTCTTTTTTTCTTCTTTTTTTTCTCTTTTTTTTTATTTTTTTGTACGGAGTCTCATCCCGACTTGTGGGGGAATCATAGTCTCCATCATCCTTTCCTCACTTGGGACAATGCTCTAAAAATGATGATCATCACACTTTTTATTTTTCTTACAACTCAGCAATTACAACTCAATACTTAGAACAAAATATGACTCTATATGAATGCCTCCGGCGGTGTACCGGGATATGCAATGAATCAAGAGTGACATGTATGAAAGAATTATGAACGGTGGCTTTGCCACAAATATGATGTCAACTACATGATCATGCTAACAATATGACAATGATGGAGCGTGTCATAATAAACGAAACGGTGGAAAGTTGCATGGCAATATATCTCGGAATGGCTATGGAAATGCCATGATAGGTAGGTATGGTGGCTGTTTTGAGAAAGGTATATGGTGGGTGTATGATACCGGTGAAAGGTGCGCGGTATTAGAGAGGCTAGCAATGGTGGAAGGAAGGGAAAAGTGCTTATAATCCATGGACTCAACATTAGTCATAAAGAAATCATATACTTATTGCAAAAATCTAGAAGTTATCAAAGCAAAGTATTACGCGCATGCTCCTAGGAGGATAGATTGGTAGGAAAAGACCATCGCTCGTCCCCGACCGCCACTCATAAGGAAGACAATCAATAAATAAATCATGCTCCGACTTCATCACATAACGGTTCACCATACGTGCATGCTACGGGAATCACAAACTTTAACACAAGTATTTCTCAACTTCACAACTACTCAACTAGCATAACTCTAATATCACCATCTTCATATCTCAAAACAATTATCAAGCATCAATCTTTTCTTAGTATTCAACGCACTCAAAAGAAAGTTTTACAAATCTTGAATACCAAGCTTATTATTATTAAGCAAATTACCATGCTATTAAAGACTCTCAAAATAATCTAAGTGAAGCATGAGAGATCAATAGTTTCTATAAAAAAATCCACCACCATGCTCTAAAAGATATAAGTGAAGCACATAGAGCAAAACTATAAAGCTCAAAAGATATAAGTGAAGCACATAGAGCAAAACTATATAGCTCAAAAGATATAAGTGAAGCACATAGAGTATTCTATCAAATTCCAATTCATGTATGGATCTCTCAAAAGGTGTGTACAGCAAGGATGATTGTGGCACACTAACAAACAATGACACAAATAACACAAGACTGTCGGTGTACTAGAGTAGGGGTACCCTAGTATCCCGAACTCGTGCACGGGCAGTTGCAGCACCCCGCAGCAAGGCTTGCCGGGTGACCGCCAAGACCCTCCGTGGTTCCCTTGAAGACCATTCAAGAACAAAGTACACAAACCAAGGCCCCGGCAAGAGGAGCTTGCCGGGAGGGCCAACCAAGGCCCCGGCAAGAGGAGCTTGCCGGGAGGGCCAACCAAGGCCCCGGCAAGAGGAGCTTGCCGGGAAGGCCAACCAAGGCCCCGGCAAGAGGAGCTTGCCGGGAAGGCCAACCAAGGCCCCGGCAAGAGGATCTTGCCGGGAAGAGACAAGACCCCGGCAAGAGGAGCTTGCCGGGAAGGCCACTCAAGGCATACCAAGAAAGCTTGCCGCGACGCGCCTTGCGTCCCGGCAAGATCCGGCGAGCGAGAAGCTTCCGGACGCGACAAGACGATGGCCGCGACAAGGAGCTTGCCGCGGGAAACCCCCACTTCGTGCCCGCGCTCCAGCACACCTGCTAACGTGTCGCTCTAGGACTCCCCCAAGCACACGTGGCAGGAGGCCGTGCAGCTAGGGGTACGTGGTGGCAAGCAGAGATGAAGAGAAGGCCATCGTGGCAAACGGTGGCGCTCCTAACGGTCACCTTTTGCACTGTTTAGGAGACTCAGACAGACATTTAATGCCCTTGTCCCCTGCCGTCAGAGTTAGGTAGCGTGCACTGTATCCACAGTAGCGGTAGCTGCACCTACCGCATCCTTTTCCTTTTTTACCCTTCTAGTCTACGTTGCCACCTGTCGGTGACCCCTTGAGAGTATAAAAGGAGGCCCAAGCGCAACGAAGAACAGGTTCGGCCGGTTCGGATCATTCGAAACACCAGAAACACTCCCACGCTCAGTCTGATAGCGTCAATCGCTCCTGAGCAAAGATTGAATACACACAAACAAGCAGCAGTAGGGTTTTACGCATCCATGCGGCCCGAAGCTGGGTAAAACCGCCCGCGTGTACTGCCTCGATCTGCTCTTTGTTCAACCTCCGCCCTCACCGAACCGAAAGGGGTTCGGTCCGCCGATCCCCATAGGTGTTCGTGGATCAGTTTCCCCGACAAAGACACTCCAAGCAGAACACATATCATGTGGTGAATAAAAATATAGCTCCAAGTAAAATTACCGATGGAAGTAGACGAAAGAGGGGATGCCTTCCGTGGCATCCCCAAGCTTTGACTTTTTGGTGTCCTTGAATTATCTTGGGGGTGCCATGGGCATCCCCAAGCTTAGGCTCTTGCCACTCCTTGTTCCATAATCCATCAAAAGATTTCACCCAAAACTTGAAAACTTCACAACACAAAACTCAATAGAAATCTCGTGAGCTCCATTAGCGAAAGAAAACAAAAGACCACTTCAAGGTACTGTAATGAACTCATTCTTTATTTACATTGGTGTTAAACCTACTGTATTCCAACTTCTCTATGGATTATAAACTATTTTACTAGCCATAGATTCATTAAAATAAGCAAACAACACACGAAAAACAGAACCTGTCAAAAACAGAAAAGTCTGTAGTAATCTGTAACTAACCCAAACTTCTGCAACTCCAAACAATCTACCAAAATAGGACGACCTAGAAAATTTGTTTATTGATCAGCAGCAATTGGAATCTGTATTTTATCACGTTCTGGTGATTTTTAACAATTGTTTTCGTGAACAGAAAGTTTCTGGAAATTACAGCAAGATCAAATAACTATCATCCAAGAAGATCCTATAGGTCTAACTTGGCACAAACACTAATTAAAACATAAAACCACATCTAAACAGAAGGTAGATGGATTATTTATTCCTAAACAAAAAAACTAAAAATAAAATTGGGTTGCCTCCCAACAAGCGTTATCGTTTAACGCCCCTAGCTAGGCATAAAAGCGAGGATAGATCTAGGTATTGCCATCTTTGGTAGGCAATTCTTCAATGAGGCATCTACCTTAGAAATTTCGTTCCTTCTAGTAATTATCAAACTTTTAGGCACAAGATCGAAAAATTCATTTGTAGAAAATGGTTCCTTAATGATAGCAAAAAGATTGGGGTGAATACTTATAGATTTAAGATCCGCAGTTTCCTTACTAGATGATTCACCCTTATTCTTAGGAACATAGATAAGCTCAGTATTTTTAGTAGACGGACTTGGAGTGTTCTTAACGGAAGAAAAAGCAGTTCCCAAATTGGTAATGCTACTCTCAAGTTTATCGATTCTAGTGGAATCTAGATTTATTTTCTCATTAACCATGGGTTCCTTTTCCTTAATATTTTTCAAAGTCATTCCTATCTTAGATCCATATTGGGTAATTTGATTGTGGATCTTTTTATCTAGATTTTCAATTGATTCAATGGTAGCAACTTTATTTTCAATAATTTCAAGCATTTGCATAACATGCTCCAAAGTTAACATAGTTCCATTAACCAAAAGAGGTGGTGGGCCAAATAAATCTATCATAGCATTATAAGAATCAAAAGTATGGCTACCCAAGAAATTCTCCCCGGTAATGGTATCAAGGATATATCTATACCAAGGACTAGCACCTACATAAAAATTGCAAAGAAGAACTAAAGTAGATTGCTTCCTGGTAGATCTATTTTGAGCATTGCAAATTCTATACCAAGCGTCTTCTAAATTTTCTCCCTCCCATTGTTTAAAATTTAGGACTTCGTTCTTGGGAGATAACAGAGAAGATATAAGACTAGCCATGACAACAAGGCAAGCGAGAAAAAGGCAAACGGAAAAGAGAGGGCAAATAAAATGGCAAGGGTGAAGTGGGGGAGAGGAAAACGAGAGGCAAATGGCAACTAATGTAGTGCGGGAGATAGGGATTGTGATGGGTACTTGGTATGTTGACTTTTGCGCAGACTCCCCGGCAACGGTGCCAGAAATTCTTCTTGCTACCTCTTGAGCACTGCGTTGGATTTCCTCGAAGAGGAAGGGATGATGCAGCAAAGTAGCGTAAGTATTTCCCTCAGTTTTTGAGAACCAAGGTATCAATCTAGTAGGAGGCTACGCGCGAGTCCCTCGTACCTACAAAAAAAAATAGCCCAACGCAACCAACGCGATTAGGGGTTGTCAATCCCTTCACGGTCACTTACGGGAGTGAGATATGATAGAGATGATAGATAATATTTTTGGTATTTTTGGTATAGAGATGCAAAGTGAAAAGTAAAAGGCAAAGTAAAAAGCAAAGCAATAATAAAGTGATGGAGATTGATATGATGAGAATAGACTCGGGGGCCATAGGTTTCACTAGTGGATTCTCTCAAGAGCATAAGTATTCTACGGTGGGTGAACAAATTACTGTTGAGCAATTGACAGAATTGAGCATAGTTATGAGAATATCTAGGCATGATCATGTATATAGGCATCACGTCCGAGACAAGTAGACCGACTCCTGCCTACATCTACTACTATTACTCCACTCATCGACCGCTATCCAGCATGCATCTAGAGTATTAAGTTAAAAACAGAGTAACGCCTTAAGCAAGATGACATGATGTAGAGGGATAGTTTCATGCAATATGATAAAAAAAAACCCATCTTGTTATCCTCGATGGCAACAATACAATACGTGCCTTGCTGCCCCTTCTGTCACTAGGAAAGGACACCACAAGATTGAACCCAAAGCTAAGCACTTCTCCCATTGCAAGAAAAACCAATCTAGTAGGCCAAACCAAACTGATAATTCGAAGAGACTTGCAAAGATAACCAATCATACATAAAAGAATTCAGAGAAGATTCAAATATTATTCATAGATAGACTTGATCATATATAAGCCCACAATTCATCGGTCTCAACAAACACACCGCAAAAAGAAGATTACATCGAATAAATCTCCACAAGAGAGGGGGAGAACATTGTATTGAGATCCAAAAAGAGAGAAGAAGCCATCTAGCTACTAACTATGGACCCGAAGGTCTGAGGTAAACTACTCACACATCATCGGAGGGGCTATGATGATGTAGAAGCCCTCCGTGATGATGCCCCTCTCTGGCGGAGCTTCGGAACAGGCCCCAAGATGGGATCTCGTGGATACAGAAAGTTGCGGCGGTGGAATTAGGTTTTTGGCTCTGTATCTGATCGTTTGGGGGTACGTAGGTATATATAGGAGGAAGGAGTATGTCGGTGGAGCTTCGATGGGCCCATGAGGCAGGGGGCGCGCCCTAGGGGGCGCCCTCCACCCTCGTGACCGCCTCGTGGCTTTCTTGACGGAGGGTCCAAGTCTCCTGGGTCTTATCTGATGAGAAAATCACGTTCCCGAAGGTTTCATTCCGTTTGGACTCTGTTTGATATTCTGTTTCTCCGAAACACTGAAATAGGCAAAAAAATAGCAATTCCGGGCTGGGCCTCCGGTTAATAGGTTAGTCCCAAAAAAATATAAAAGTGGAAAGTAAAGCCCAATATAGTCCAAAACAGTATATAATATAGCATGGAGCAATCAAAAATTATAGATATGGTGGAGACGTATCAGAAGCCCCCTCAATGCAACCGGAAGCAGTTGCGTCATAATCATGTGGCAGTCATGAGACTTTAGGTTCTGGAAATTTTTCTCTGGAATATTTATTATTCCCTTTATATTCGACGAGAAGCCAGTCGGAACCTTCATACTGAGCAGACATTCAAAAAAGATTTCCTTCTCTTCTTTGGTAAGAGCGTAGCTGGCAGGACCTTCATACTACTTTGGAGGCATGCCGTCTTTTTCGTGCAAACGTTGCAGGTCCTCTCGTGCCTCAGGTGTATCTTTTGTCTTGTCATACACGCCCAAGAAGCCTAACAGGTTCACGCAAAGGTTCTTCGTCACGTGCATCACGTTGATTGAAGAGCGTACCTCTAGCTCTTTCCAGTAGGGTAGGTCCCAAAATATAGATTTCTTCTTCCACATGGGTGTGCGTCCCTCAGCGTCATTCGGAACAGCTAGTCCGCCGGGATCCTTTCCAAATATTACGTGTAAATGAGAGACCATAGCAAGTATGTGATCACCGGTACGCATGGCGGCTTCTTCCGGTGATCTGCCTCGCCATTGAAATGCTTGCCTTTCTTTTGACATTGATGGTTGGTCGGGAGAAATCGACGATGGCCCAGGTACACATTCTTCCTGCATCTGTCCAGGTATATACTTTCGGTGTCAGCTAAACAATGCGTGTATGCGTGGTATCCCTTGTTTGTCTGTCCTGAAAGGTTACTGAGAGCGGGTCAATCATTGATGGTCATCCCACGCACGTACACCTGTTCCATTCCATAGTTGTAAGAGTTCTTCAACTAATGGCCTTAGGTACACATCAATGTCGTTGCCGGGTTGCTTAGGGTCTTGGATGAGAATTGGCATCATAATGAACTTCCGCTTCATGCACATCCAAGGAGGAAGGTTATACATACATAGAGTCACGGGCCAGGTGCTGTGATTGCTGCTCTGCTCCCCGAAATGATTAATGCCATCCGTGCTTAAAGCAAACCATACGTTCCTTGGGTCACTTGCAAACTCAGCCCAGAACTTTCTCTCGATTTTTCTCCACCGCGTCCCGTCAGCGGGTGCTCTCAACTTCCCGTCTTTGTTATGGTCCTCACTGTGCCATCGCATCAACTTGGCATGCTCTTTGTTTCTGAACAGTCGTTTCAACCGTGGTATTATAGGAGCATACCACATCACCTTCGCAGGAACCCTCTTCCTGCGGGGCTCGCCCTCAACATCACCAGGGTCATCTCGTCTGATCTTATACCGCAATGCACCGCATACCGGGCATGCGTTCAAATCCTTGTACGCACCGCGGTAGAGGATGCAGACATTAGGGCATGCATGTATCTTCTCCACCTCCAATCCTAGAGGGCATACGACCTTCTTTGCTGCGTACGTACTGTCGGGCAATTCGTTATCCTTTGGAAGCTTCTTCTTCAATATTTTCAGTAGCTTCTCAAATCCTTTGTCAGGCACAACATTCTCTGCCTTCCACTTCAGCAATTTCAGTACGGTACCGAGCTTTGTGTTGCCATCTTCGCAATTGGGGTACAACCGTTTTTTGTGATCCTCTAACATGTGATCGAACTTCAGCTTCTCCTTTTCACTTTCGCACTTTTCCCTTGCATTAACAATGACCCGGCGGAGATCATCATCGGGCACATCGTCTGGTTCCTCTGGATCTTCGGCTTCCTCTTGATCTTCAGCTTCCTCCGTTGCAGCATCACCGTATTCAGGGGGCACATGGTTGTCATCGTCCTCCTCTTCTTCGCTGTCTTCCATCATAACCCCTATTTCTCCGTGCTTCCTCCAAACATTATAGTGTGGCAGAAACCCTTATAAAGCAGGTGGGTGTGAAGGATTTTCTTGTCAGAGTAAGACCTCGTATTCCCACAATTAGGGCATGGACAACACATAAAACCATTCTGCTTGTTTGCCTCAGCCACTTCGAGAAAATTATGCACGCCCTTAATGTACTCAGAGGTGTGTATGTCACCGTACATCCATTGCCAGTTCATCTGCGTGCATTATATATAACTATGTGTGTCAAAAGTAAGAAAATTAGACAAGTATCTATCTAAAGTAAGATTTTTTTCTTTCAGAAAGAAGATAAGAACAAGAGGCTCACCACGGTGGTGCCGGCGACGAGATCGGCGCGGGCAATCGACGGTGGTGAAGACGAGGACGGGGCGTGACGGACCGCTAAACCTAGACAAATCTCGGAAAAAATGGAGCTCGGAGGTCGAGCTTCGAGAGGAGAAAGCTTAACTAATGTGGCTCGGGCATTTCATCGAACACCTCATGTGCATAGGAGGTGAGCTAGAGCACCCAATGCCCTCCCCCTCGATGGCCAGCAAAAAACAGAGCACTGTGGAGTGCTCTGCTCGCCGGCGATGGGGTATGTATAGGCAACTCATTGGTCCCGGTTCGTGGCTGGAACCGGGACTAAAGGCCATCCTTCTGTCCCGGTTCCTGCCACGAACCGGGACCAATGGTTGTGGGCCAGGAGCGAGGCCCATTGGTCGCGGTTCGTGCCAAGAGCCGGGACAAATGGGCCCAGACGAATCGGGACCAATGCCCACAAGGCCCCGGCCGGCCCCCTGGGCTCACGAACCGGGACAAATGCCTCCATTGGTCTCGATTCGTGGCAGAACCGGGACTAATGGGCTGGTCAGGCCCGAACGAAAGCCTCTTTTTCTGCTAGTGTCGGAGGTGAGGAAGAAGAAGAAGGAGGAGGTCTGTTCGACCTTGGTCCAGTACCAGAACATGCGGGAAGAAGCTAGCGGTTGGGCTTGCTATATATCCAGATACCACCGCATCTGGATGATTAGAAGGGACATGATGCCGGTAGAGCTAGATTTTTTTGAGGGAAACAACTTACTTTAATTAAACAAAGTCTGGGATCTCGTCTGCTAATACATTGAGGATACAATCAGGGGGCGAAAGCCTTCAAACTAGAGAAACACCATCTCTTACAGCAACCTTGGCCAAAGTATGAGCCGCTCGATTAGCAGTTCGCCGTCGCCAAGTGACTTTACACCCTGTCCAGCCCTGCATGAGTTCTTTGATATCTTCCACAATTGGTCCTGCCACCGACAGGATCCGGGGAGTAGAGTTAAGCATGCTGATAGCTTCCCTACAGTCCATCTCCACATGGATCCGCTGAATACCGAGCTCCCGTCCAAACTCCATGGCCAACAGCTCGACGATCCCCCCCCCCCGCCGCCGCCATTCCCCGAGACAGCAGAGACCACGCCAGCAGAGACTGATTTTGCTATGTTTGTCTACACGAAGGGCATAGTTACTCCCATCTCAACTGCTTTTACAGTTATTAGGATTAACAGATTTCTTAGGGAATGCAGTGCATGTAACTTAACATGCTCGGTCCGCTCGCCATGTGCTCTGAGCCGTCGCATAGCTCTGCCCGCTCACTCGCTTCTCGCGTCCTCTGTAGGCTCGAGAGCGCGTCCCATCCGATAGATCACGCGTCGCCGGTCGCGGCTTCACCCAAGGGGGGAGCGCGGCCACAAACATCCTAGACGTCCCCGCCGCCGCGCCATCATTAACAACAAGCACGTCCCAGGAGGTTGGGAGCAGCAGCATGTCGCTAATCACCCGTGGCAGAGGCATTTTCACCATGGCCACACCGGTCGTGTTGGGGTTGTTGGACTAATTATGCATCTCTGGGATGCCATTAGCAGGAACTGATTGCATCTAGATCACCTAAAAGCATGAAGAGAGAAGGGTTTAGGGGATCATTACATGTCACGGCAGTGGATATGATCGCCTGCTTGGTGCAGGCTTGATGCAGGGGTGATGTAGTTGAAGTAGAGGTTCTCCTCGATGTCCTGATTCCTTCAGGGCGCCACCGGCACTGCCCAGGGATAGCGGCGGCGGCTGGCTTAGGTCTTCCCGTCGCTGCAGCACTCCCCCTAATCGGATGGGGTGAGAGAATATCGGGAGGAGAGTAAACCTTACGTGAATTGTGATCTCGCGGGTGGCCAGCTCTCTCCCATATCCTTTTAATATGGCGTTGGCGACAGGGGACCCAAAACCTGAGTTGGTTTTTGGGCGCCCCCAATCAGGGCGCGTTAGTTCTGATCGAGGCTCATGTACGTTGGTACGTGGACCCTTTCACTTATCGTTATCCCTTCATTTTTTTCTGTTAGACTAATAGATCTAACTGGCCTGTTTAAGCCGTTAGATCAAAACCAACATTCTCCCCCTTGATCGTTAGGCTTAACTTCATTCGCCCATTCTACATAGGAATGATGTACCAAAGTGAGGTGTTATTACAGCTCGAAACGCTGTAGAACCTCAACACTTATAGCACACCCGCCTATTTTGAAATGGAAAACATTTTGCTAATTGGGGAGTGGTTTATTTTAGTGGTCCTCTTATTCCAGAATCATAAGGCTTCCAGTAGTCCCATGCCGGCAACATGCTCACGAAAAATACTGGGTGGTAAGCCTTTTGTTAGCGGATCCGCAAGCATATGCTTCGTTCTTATGTGTTTAACATCAACTGTTTGATCCTGGATTCTATCTTTCACAACACGATACTTTATGTCAATGTGTCTGGCAGCATTACTTGACCTGTTGTTACTCGTATAGAAAACTACTGGTTCATTATCGTAGTACAATAAAATTGGTTTAGATATGCTATCAACCACTTTAAGTCCGGGAATAAAATTCTTCAGCCATACAGCCTACCCGGTGGCCTCATAACATGCTACAAATTCTGCTTGCATCATAGATCCAGCAGTTAATGTTTGTTTGTAGCTCCTCCCGCGAGTGTGAATATATAACCTGACGTGGATCTCTTACTATCCACATACCCGGCAAAATCAGAGTCTGAATAACCAACAATTTCTAGGTTATCAGTTCTTTTATATGTAAGCATGAAATCCTTAGTTCCTTGCATATAACGCAAGACTTTCTTTGCGGCCTTCCAGTGGTCCGGTCCTGGATTTGATTGGTATCTGCCAAGCATTCCGGTTATAAACATAAATCTGGGTGTGTACACACTTGAGCATACATGATGCTTCCGACAGCTGAAGCATAAGGAACCGACTTCATCTGATCAGTTACATATTGGTTCCTCGGACATTGGAATGTCCCAAACTTATCGCCCTTAACTATAGGAGCACGTGAGGGTGAGCACTTATGCATATTGAATTTTTTCAGTACTCTCTCAAAGTATGCCTTTTGAGATAGTCCTAACATTCCTCTGGACCTATCTTGATGAATCTCGATGCCGAGGACATACGAGGCTTCACCAAGATCTTTCATATCAAAACTGGATGACAGAAAATTCTTGGTCTCATGCAGCGTATCCTTATCGCTACATGCCAACAATATGTCATCAACGTATAGGACTAAAAATGTGAACCTACTGCCTTTAAACTTAGTGTATATGCAGTTGTCCACAACATTTTCGGTGAAACCAAAAGTTTTTATAATTTCATCAAACTTGAGGTACCACTCTCTTGAAGCTTCCTTCAAGCCATAAATTGACTTCTTCAGACGACATGCTAAATGTTCCTTCCCTTCCACAACAAAGCCTTCTGGCTAAGCCATGTAAACATTTTCTTTTAAGTCACCATTTAGAAATGCCGTTTTAACATCCATTTGGTGTAGTTCTAGGTCGTAATGAGCTACTAATGCCATTATGATTCTGAAAGAATTCTTGGTTGACACAGGAGAGAAGGTTTGCTTATAATCAATGCCTTCTCTCTGTGTATACCCTTTTGCCACTAGCCTTGCCTTGAACCGTTTGACATTCCCTTTCGAATCATACTTGATTTTGTAGACCCACTTGCAGCCTACTTTCTTAGCTCCATCAGGAACTTCTACTAAGTCCCATACATCGTTTGAGCCCATAGATTTCAACTCGTCTTCCATGGCAACCAACCATTTGGACGAATTTTCGCTTTTAATGGCTTCCTTATAGGAGGTTGGATCCTCCACCTTTCCCATATCATTCATGTCCTCCATTAGAAAAGTGATATAATCATCTGATATGGCTTTCTTCCTCTCACGCCGTGGTCTACCCATGGGCGGAGGTGGTGGTGGTGTTGGAAATATGCTCTAGAGGCAATAACAAATTGGTTATTATTATATTTCCTTGTTCATGATAATCGTTTATTATCCATGCTATAATTGTATTGATAGGAAACTCAGATACATGTGTGGATACATAGACAACACCATGTCCCTAGTAAGCCTCTAGTTGACTAGCTCGTTGATCAATAGATGGTTACGGTTTCCTGACCATGGACATTGGATGTCGTTGATAACGGGATCACATCATTAGGAGAATCATGTGATGGACAAGACCCAATCTGAAGCCTAGCACAAAAGATCGTGTAGTTCGTATGATAAAGCTTTTCTAATGTCAAGTATCATTTCCTTAGACCATGAGATTGTGCAACTCCCGGATACCGTAGGAATGCTTTGGGTGTACCAAACGTCACAATGTAACTGGGTGGCTATAAAGGTACACTACGGGTATCTCCGAAAGTGTCTGTTGGGTTGGCACGAATCGAGACTGGGATTTGTCACTCCGTGTGACGGAGAGGTATCTCTGGGCCCACTCGGTAGGACATCATCATATGCGCAATGTGACCAAGGAGTTGATCACGGGATGATGTGTTACGGAACGAGTAAAGAGACTTGCCGGTAACGAGATTGAACAAGGTATCGGATACTGACGATCGAATCTCGGGCAAGTACAATACCGCTAGACAAAGGGAATTGTATACGGGATTGATTGAATCCTTGACATCGTGGTTCATCCGATGAGATCATCGTGGAACATGTGGGAGCCAACATGGGTATCCAGATCCCGCTGTTGGTTATTGGCCGGAGAGTTGTCTAGGTCATGTCTGCATGGTTCCCGAACCCGTAGGTGAAGGAAATATGCCCTAGAGGCAATAATAAAGTTATTATTTATTTCCTTATATCATGATAAATGTTTATTATTCATGCTAGAACTGTATTAACCGGAAACATAATACATGTGTGAATACATAGACAAACAAAGTGTCACTAGTATGCCTCTACTTGACTAGCTTGTTAATCAAAGATGGTTATGTTTCCTAACCATGAACAATGAGTTGTTATTTGATTAACGGGATCACATCATTAAGAGAATGATCTGATTGACATGACCCATTCCATTAGCTTAGCACCCGATCGTTTAGTATGTTGCTATTGCTTTCTTCATGACTTATACATGTTCCTGTAACTATGAGATTATGCAACTCCCGTTTACCGGAGGAACACTTTGGGTACTACCAAACGTCACAACGTAACTGGGTGATTATAAAGGAGTACTACAGGTGTCTCCAAAGGTACATGTTGGGTTGGCGTATTTCGAGATTAGGTTTTGTCACTCCGATTGTCGGAGAGGTATCTCTGGGCCCTCTCGGTAATGCACATCACATAAGCCTTGCAAGCATTACAACTAAATATGTTAGTTGTGAGATGATGTATTATGGAACAAGTAAAGAGACTTGCCGGTAATGAGATTGAACTAGGTATTGGATACCGACGATCGAATCTCGGGCAAGTAACATACCGATGACAAAGGGAACAACGTATGCTGTTATGCGGTCTGACCGATAAAGATCTTCGTAGAATATGTAGGAGCCAATATGGGCATCCAGGTCCCGCTATTGGTTATTGACCGGAGACGTGTCTCGGTCATGTCTACATTATTCTCGAACCCGTAGGGTCCGCACGCTTAAGGTTACGATGACAGTTATATTATGAGTTTATGCATTTTGATGTACCGAAGGTTGTTCGGAGTCCCGGATATGATCACGGACATGACGAGGAGTCTCGAAATGGTCGAGACGTAAAGATTGATATATTGGAAGCCTATGTTTGGATATCGGAAGTGTTCCGGGTGAAATCGGGATTTTACCGGAGTACCAGGTGTGACACTCCAAAATTTTTATTTGGTTTTTCAGCAAAAACTTTGTTGGTTTTTGAAAAAGAGGCCACTTAAAATTTTTCCAGAAAACCTTCCTCTTAAAAACTTATTTGGCAAGGATTTTTATTTTTGTATCTTCTTCAAACTATGGTGTTTGATCATTTAAAACTCTTTCTCTGATGGTTCCCTTCTCAAAATATATTTTTGGAAATTATTCTTTTTCTTATAAAAAGAACTCTGTGAATTTTTAGGTTTTTCTTATCTTGAAACCACCCATGGTTTTACCATGTCTCCTCTAGTAAATCTTCTCAAAATCCCTCCCTCCATCTTTGAATAATCTAAATTCTCTGGCTCAATAAGTTCAAACAAGTTTTGGATTTTATTTCAATTATTTTATCTCTCAAATCATTTCTGCCAATTATTTTGAGCTTAAGTGATTTTCAAAGCAAGTACCACATTGCCTTTGATTTTTTATCCCAAACCAACTCCCCTGGATAGTCCTTAGTACCCACAACCTAGAACCATCTTGATCCACTCTTCTTCTTTCCAAATTTTTCAAATTTCACTCACTGCAAGTTTGGACCAGATTTGACAAATTTGGTGCATATTTACACTTCTCCAAATATTCCACCAAAATTCAGGGAGCCTCCTGGTGCAATGAGAGGCCACCCCACCAAGTTTCAGCTCAAGGAAAAATCCCTAGATGCCAAAATCATTTCGTCGAACACTTGGCCGGCACTGTTTCCGTAGACTTTCAGAAAAATTCAGATTTTCAGAATTCAGTCGATGTCGTTTTTCGTCAGTAAGTTGTCATCCATCACCAGTGCCCCTGGCGCGTTGCGCACGGCCTCTCCTCCCTGGCCAGAGCACCGCACGCCCCCTTGGACGGGCACAAGTGTCGGTGGCGACGAGCCTAGCCGGCGTTGGAAGCTTCTGCGGTGGCTGCGCCTTCCGTGGCGGCCAGCGAGGGCCCGAGCCCGCTCGCCACGCCACCCGGCGCCGCCCAACGCCCCCTGGCTCTCCGCGTGTCCCTGCCATGCCAGCGCACGCCCGTGGCACCGTCGCCGTGGCCCGGCAAGCACGGAACGTGCTCCCTGCCGCCAACGGGCCCGCGCCGCCCCGTTCCGTCGAGCTCGCCCAAAACACCCAATCCAAGCTCATTTAGCACCTAAATGGAACCGGTGGACCTCCACGCTGACGCTCAACTCCCTAAACCTCCCCGACCAAGCTCTGCACCGCCGTAACCTTCGCCGGTGATCCCCGTTCACGGCCACCGCCTCGGACCGCATATAAAAAGGGCTCCCGAGCTCACCCTAGAGCACGCACCACCACTGCACCTCACCAAAGCCCTGCCAAGCCACCAGGAGGACCTCGAGGAGGTCTCCTCCCCCAACTCCGGTCGCCCCGATCCGCCTCGGCCACCAGCTCGATTTGCTCCGGTGAGGCCGTCCCCGGCGCCCAAATCTCGTCTATAGCCTACTCTAGCACCCAGTGAGCTAACCCCAGCGTCAATTTGGCCTTCGCAGCTCTCTCCGACGAGGCCCTCGACCACCCAAACCGCCGTCCGCCGGAGCAAGGCTCGCCGTCGACGTGGTACTCGCCGGCGACCACCACCACCACCAACCGACGCGGAATGACGCCCTGAGCACGGAGGTACCTTCCGATCTCTCTGCCTCGCCATGGATCGCCACCAGCGACCACCGCGGCTCTCGGGCACCGTCAAGCTCTGCCGCCCCGTTTGAATATTCAAACCTGACGGGCGGGACCCGCCTGTCAGCCTCTCTGTCCTTTCTAAGCGAAACGTTTTCTGAAAACGTCTTCTGCCAAATGCATTTTCCCGCTGGGCTGGCGCATTCTTATTCGAGTCGTTTTCTGTTTTTGTAAGCTAGCCCCTGGGAACTTTCTGTTTCATTACAGATGAGTCCCTGGATTAAGACCCTTATAACTTTTTAACATAAAGTAATTTTTGAGTGATTCTTTTTCTGTCCTCTTCAGATTTTTGTCTAGTTTTTTTATCATATTTATTTGAAAAATATTTGGAATAATTTTTGTGCACCTCATGGTATTCAGGATAGCGCGTATATTTTCTTTATACCGTAGATACCGAAGGAGGTGACGGGACCGCAAACTTCACCGAGCTAGGCTCCGACTGCTCTGAACCAGGCAAGCATGTTTGAACTTTTGATATGATGATTATTTTGGCATGTTTTTCATTAAGTAGTTTCATGGCATGTTGATGAGCATACCGACGAATGTCATGTTACATGCAATGATGAGGCAAGTGAGTTTCGAAAGTCCATAAGTTGATGGATGTGAGTATGCAGGGCCATGTGTTGGCTTGAGGATGGGTAAGATGGCAGTGTTGTAGCATGCCAGTCTTATGCCAGGCTATATGACTTCAGTGTCAACCCGTATCAGTCCAGTTCCTCCCATTCTCTTCCCTGTACTACCACATGTTTTCCGCAAGGAATATGGCTTAGTAAGTTGCAAACCACATTCCTGGTACACACCAAAAGGAGAGGCCGTGATGATGGTTCCATGGCCCTGGATTAAAGCCAGTCATCCGGTCAGGGGGCATGGGTGTTTCCGGTTGGGACCGAGAGGGGGGCACCCCTTAGAGCGCGCGTATATAAATTTGATCCCATGCTATTCGAGATTGTGATCTCCCCGTCTCAAAAGTTTTTCTTGGACGATGTCTAGGGTGATTCCTAGCATCGAGAGGTAGGATGGGTGTGTACTGGTCAGCTGTGTTTTCTTCCGAAATACCATAAACGGAACTAGTCCTTCGTGACTACGGAAATCCGTTGGCTGTGGAAATTTTTTTCGCACAAACTCTGCAGAGTCATATATTCCTTTGAATCATCTATTCCATGTCCAAGTTCGGTATTATCTTATCCTGACAAATGTCAGTTTTGATGAAAGAGACTCCGGTGAATCACATGAGTGCTATGTCCGGTTAAATGATTATTCCTGTGGATGGACTAACCCGGTTATTTTCATGAATTGAATGTTTATTATGAGTATTATTTACTTATGAATAAAAGCCCTTTCTGCGATGTCGCTCAGACGTCCGACTGTGGCATTGTTATATTTTACTTTCAATGAAAGCCCTTTCTGCGATGTCGCTCAGACGTCCGACTGTGGCATTACTTTTAAAG
This sequence comes from Triticum aestivum, assembly GCF_018294505.1. Classification (NCBI taxonomy): domain Eukaryota; kingdom Viridiplantae; phylum Streptophyta; class Magnoliopsida; order Poales; family Poaceae; genus Triticum; species Triticum aestivum. The sequence goes on from NC_057806.1 coordinate 17,878,475, forward strand.
CCCTTTATGTGGCGTCGCTCAGACGCCCGACTGTGGCATTTCTTTTAAAGCCCTTTATGTGGCGTCGCCCAGACGCCCGACTGTGGCATTTCTTTTAAAGCCCTTTATGTGGCGTCGCCCAGACGCCCGACTGTGGCATTTCTTTTAAAGCCCTTTATGTGGTGTCGCCTAGACGCCCGACTGCGGCGTGCTTTATTTATTTATCTTCCTATCGAGGTGTCGCTTCAGACACCCGATTGGGTTTACAGTTATTTTGTTGGGTTTCCGAGCGGACTACCGCCGACCCCCCTTTTTACCTGTCTCGTTTTTATGAATTAATGCGCCACTATTAATATACTCATGACGCATCCATGCATGCATTTGTTATATCTTACGTCCGAACTGTCTTGCGAGTACTTTCAAAGTACTCACCTGGCTTGTTGATTTGGCCAGATGCTGACGAAGGCGATCTTATGGATGAAGAATTTGATAGAGAGTCCGACGCCTAGAGGAATCCCAGTCAGTCTCGTGCGACCCTGGATTTGGTCACTGTATTATATCCGCTTCCGCTACCAAATAAATTCATCGAGCCTCACCTCGACGCTCGATGGGATGCCAGTTTTAGAGTCATGTATCTCACTCCCCGCTGTGTTTTTCCACCACCACCCTATCCTCGAGTCAGTAGTATGCCTCCACACCACTGTGTCATGTCCGCCATTATGTATAATTATTGGCGTGCTTGTAATAATTTGGTTGAGCAACCGTAGCTCGACCCTGTAATATATTTTATGCTACTGGCTTATTGCATCAAGAATTTGTCTACCGGTAAGGAGGATTTTTCTCATACTGGACTCAAAAGATTGGTTTCTCAATAAACATTTTTATTGGAAAATCGGTCGTGACAAGCTTGGTATCAGAGCCAGGCTGACTGTAGGAAGCCACTAGGTGCGATCGCTAATTGGTTATTAGCATGATAGAGCCTATTTATATTATTTTTGCAATTGTAGTCATTTTCTGACAGTCAGCATAAATTTATGATCTGATCATTCAGAATTTTTGCCTACTTTTGTAGATGGCCGACAACAGCTCCGAGTCTTAGACCTTCGCCAACGTGCCCGATGGGTTCGTCAAGCTTCTTTCCTTCATTGTTCAGGTCGCGATGGGGCCATCTGTGCGCCCAGTCTTCACACTATGCCAGCGCAAAGTCAACAACAGTCTGACCATGCACCAGGCCGCGGTGCAGTTCAAGGGAGGGCGTGGTGAGTTACGCCGCTTCCGGTTCTTGGGAAGAGCCATGCCTACGGAGAGGCATGCTATGCAGATGGCAGCCCGCGAGGCGATAGCTCGTCTCAGGGATGTCCTCCCCGTGATGAAGACTCGTCGTTACCGTTATCTTCCATGCCATGTGCCTTACACCTGTCACTACGCATTCTCCTGCCCCAGAGGAGAACGAGACGAGGCTTTTGAGATGCTTATTGAGTATCTCCGGGCCCTAAAGGCAGCCTTCGACAACCTGGTGGATGACTTCGTGGCTGCCCGCATGGACTCAGTCCATGGCTGTGCCGCCAACAGGAGGGAGCTCCTACCCACCGCACCGCCACTGACTTTGGTCTCGTCCTCAGCATCTTATGCACCTACTCGTCGCCTGCCTTCTACCGAAGAGTTCAACCAAGTTATTGCGCCCACTCCAGCGCGCACTACACCACCCTTCGCGCCCACTCCTATTCGTGTTGTTCCGCCCCTGGCGCCCGCTCCGTCCACCCAGCGCAACACTACGCGTGTGGAGCCTATTAGCGAGGAGGAAGTCAAGTCCCCAGCCTCGCTATGCCTCACCCTCGGCAGGGCAAAGGAGGTCGTCAACATCTCCGCCTGAGTACGCTTAGCCGCCATGCAATGTACCGCTTTGTACGATATGTTTATATGTACATAGGTTGTGAGAAGTAGCCTGTTTGCGCATCATGTAGGATCTGGAGGAGTGCACTAGCCTAAATAACATGTCAGGATTATGTACGCATATCCTGAGTGATGTATTGTATAATTACCGCCCGCGTGTAAGATATGTAATGAGCAGTCCTTCTCCGTGCGCAAATCGATTTGTTTTTCTTAAGTAAGCTTGGTTATTTAATTTATTTGCTAGCTTTGTGCATTTATGGAATTGTTTTTGCGACTCTTTTCGCTTTTCTTATGGGTTTTAAAAAATGTATCCCCAGAGTGAAAAATGTCTCGTCCTTGGACTCGCTCCATGCCAACTCCACCAGAGGAAAATTATGATACACAACCCAGCAACAAGTTCGCACAGGGACAGTCAAGCCAACAGGACAGTGAATCAGCACTTTCACAAATGTGTCGCCTTTATGAGCAGAGTTAGCAACAACATCGGGAAATGATGAACCAAGTCATCAACATGGGAAATCACCATGGACAGTATCAACAGCATTCCAAGTTATCTGAGCTACAGAAGACACGTCCCCAAACATTTTCTCATACTGACAAGCCTCTTGAAGCCGAGGATTGGCTTCGAGATATGGAGAGAAAATTAATTATTGCAAAATGTTCAGACCTCGAGAAAGTACTATATGCTCCGCACTATCTCACAGGAGCAGCCGCATCATGGTGGGAGAATTTTCTGCACATGCACCCCAACGAAAATGATATAACCTGGGATGATTTCAAGGAAGGTTTCCGTGGTGCACACATTCCTAAAAGTATTATGAAAATCAAGAAGAGAGACTTCGATGACCTCAAACAAAGGAACATGACAGTGTCAGAATACAACGGTCAATTTACTCTATTGTCTCGCTACGCCAACGAAGAACGTATGACTGAAAGCAAGAAGATGGAGAAATTCCTTGACGGTCTGGCGCCCGCGCTTAAATGCCAACTGGTCGTGCACACTTTTCCAGATTTTAAGACACTAGTGGACAAAGCCATTACTCTGGAAAATGAGAGGCGTAGCTTGGAGGATTTACACAAGCGAAAAAGAGACCAGACTACTCTTGCGCGCAACCATCGAAGCAAGACATATTTTCAGAAAGGTGGGACACACAAACCTACGACAAACATCTCACGCCCAATCAAGAATTTCCATGCAAGGGACAAGGAGTTCACATATCGCCCAGGCGTTACTTGCTACGCTTGTGGAGAAGAAGGGCACTATGCCAAACAGTGCCCCAAGCCAAGGAACTCGACCCCGAAGCCAAACAACGGTGGAAATAATTCAGCGCCCAAGCGCAACAATTTCAACCCCAACAACAACCACAGGAAGGGTCATCTAAACCACGTGACCAAAGAAGAAGCACAAAACGCTCCGGATATTGTACTCGGTACGTTTCCTGTCAACACAATACCTGCAATGGTTTTGTTTGATTCTGGAGCTTCTCACTCATTCATCTCGAAAAGTTTTGCTTTGCAAAATAATTTTTCGATGTTTCCCTTGGAAAAATCCATGATCATCAAGTCCCCTGGGATTCAGCAAGTTACTCAGAGTTACTGTCAGAATGTGGTTATTGAGTTCGAAGGATTGAAATTTCACGCCAATCTTATTGTATTGGAAAATCAAGGACTGGATGTCATCCTAGGGATGGACTGGTTAACCACCAACAAAGGTTTTATTGACTGTTTCAACCGGACCGTAATTCTCACTCACCACCACGGGAAGACAATACGGGTATCAGCCAAAGAAAGAAAAATACCCCGGCAACCGAGATTGAATAAGGTGGACGTTTTTGAGCTAAACAAGGTTCCAGTAGTATGTGAATTTCCAGACGTATTTCCCGAAGAATTACCAGGCATGCCACCAGACCGAGAGATAGAATTCAGCATTGAGCTAGCACCAAGAACCACCCCCATATACAAGAAACCATACAGAATGGCACCATCCGAGTTGATTGAGTTGAAGAAACAAATAAAGGAATTGCTGGACAAAGGATACATTCGAGCCAGCTCCTCACCTTGGGATCACCAATTTTATTTGCCAAAAAGAAGGATGGAACACTAAGATTGTGCATAGACTACCGAGCACTTAACATGGTCACAGTCAAGAACAAATACCCGATGCCACAGATAAATGATTTATTTGATCAGCTTGCTCAGGCCAAGGTATTCTCAAAGATTGACTTAAGGTCAGGATACCATCAATTAAAAGTGCGAACAGAAGATATCCCCAAAACAGCCTTCACCTCCAGATATGGACTATATGAGTTCACAGTTATGCCTTTTGGATTAATGAACGCCCCCGCATATTTTGTTCACCTCATGAACAAAGTATTTATGAAGTTTATGGACAAGTTCGTTGTGGTATTTATCGACGATATTCTGATATATTCCAAGACACCAGAAGAGCACGCGGAACATCTCAGGATTGTGCTAGGAGAACTCAGGAAACATCAATTGTATGCCAAGTTCAGCAAGTGCGAATTTTGGCTAAGACAAGTAGGCTTTCTAGGCCACGTGCTGACCCAAGACGGCATCGCAGTGGACCCGAAGAAAGTCAGGGCCATACTTGGCTGGAAGTCACCAGCCAGCGTAAGGGACATACGAAGTTTCTTGGGAATGGCAGGATACTACCGCAGATTTATTGAAGGATTCTCCACCCTAGCCAAGCCAATGACGTAGTTACTCAAGAAGGACAAGAAGTTTGAATGGACAGAAGCCTGTGAGAAAAGTTTCCAAGAGCTAAAACGGAAATTAATGACAGCACCGGTATTAATTGTGCCAGACATACACAAGAATTTTGAAGTGTATTGTGACGCATCCCGAAAAGGCCTCGGGTGCGTGTTGATGCAAGAAGGCAAGGTTGTCGCATACGCTTCAAGGCAACTTCGCAAGCATGAGGAAAATTATCCCACTCATGACTTAGAAATGGCAGCAGTCATTCATGCACTCAAGGAATGGAGGCATTTCTTACTTGGAAATCGATGTGAAATATATACGGACCATAAAAGTCTCAAATATATTTTCACCCAGCCAGAACTAAACTTACGGCAACGACGCTGGTTGGAATTGGTAAAGGATTATGATGTTGGTATCCACTATCATCCAGGAAAAGCAAATGTAGTGGCCGATGCTCTTAGTCGGAACCCCAGCTCCGACGAAAACAGTCTGCAAAGCTTGAGACCTGAATTCCAACAAGAATTTGCCAAACTCAACATGTTAATGATCGCGGAAGGCACCATATCAAACTTGGAAATACAGCCCGACCTTGTGGAGAGAATTAAAGAAGCTCAGCCTGGTCACCCCAGCATTGAAGGAATTAAAAGAAAGTTGAGTATGGGCAAGGCCTCGGAGTTCGTCATAGGCGATGATGGAATGTTATGGTACGTGGACAGACTCTGCGTGCCAAACATAGAGGACCTCAAACAGAAAATTCTAGCTGAAGCACACACCATCCCATATTCGATCCACCCTGGAGGAACCAAAATGTATAAGGATATTCAGGAAAGATTTTGGTGGCACGGTATGAAGAGGGACATAGCCACATTCGTTGCATGTTGTGATTCTTGTCAACGCATAAAGGTTGAGCATCAAAAACCAGCCGGACTACTGCAACCAAACAAAATACCTGAGTGGAAATGGGATGAAATAGGGATGGATTTTATTGTCGGACTACCTCGGTCACGACACGGGAATGATGCCATATGGGTCATCACCGATAGATTAACCAAGGTGGCACATTTCATTCCAGTGAAGACAACCTACAACACTCAGAGGCTTGCCAGGATTTATCTCTTCCGTATAGTTTGTCTGCATGGAGTCCCGAAGACTATAATATCCGACAGAGGCACTTAGTTCGTCTCGAGATTCTGGGATCATTTACAACAAGATCTGGGAACTCAACTGGCCTTTAGTACAGCCTACCATCCCCAGACTGATGGACGGACTGAACGCGTAAACCGAATTTTAGAAGACATGCTGAGAGCATGTGTCCTCACCTATGGAACCATTTGGGAAGAAAGCCTGCCATATGCCGAGTTCGCATACAACAACAGTTACCAGGCCAGCCTGCAGATGGCACCTTTTGAAGCCCTATACGGACGGAGATGTCGTACCCCGCTAAATTGGTCAGAAACCGGAGACAGCCGTATCTTCGGCCCAGACATGCTCAAAGAAGCCGAGGAAAAGGTCAAGCTAATCAGGGACCGACTCAAGACCGCTCAAAGCCGACAAAAGAGTTATTACGACCAGAAACATCGTGGGGTCAATTTTGAACCTGGTGAATTTGTGTACCTACGAGTATCACCTATGAGGGGACTGCAACGGTTTAAGATTAAAGGGAAGTTAGCACCAAGATTCATTGGACCATTCTGCATAGTGGCACGAAGAGGCACTATAGCCTACCAGCTAGACTTACCTGAAGAATTATCCGATGTCCACGACGTGTTCCACGTTTCGCAATTAAGGAAGTGCGTAAGCAAACCAGAGAAGCAAGTATCCCATGAGAACATTGACGTGCAACCAGACCTCACCTATCGAGAACGCCCAATAAAAATATTAGAGGGGTCTGAAAGGAGGACCCGACAGAAAACCATCAAGTTTTTCAGAGTTCAGTGGAGCAATCACACCGAAAGTGAACCAACCTGGGAAAGGGAGGATTTCCTTCGGACAGAGCATCCACACTTATTTAAGGATCAGCTGAAATCTCGGGGACGAGATTTTTCCTAAGGGGGTAGGTGTTGTGACACTCCAAAATTTTTATTTGGTTTTTCAGCAAAAACTTTGTTGGTTTTTGAAAAAGAGGACATTTAAATTTTTTCCAGAAAACCTTCCTCTTAAGAACTTCTTTGGCAAGGATTTTTATTTTTGTATCTTCTTCAAACTATGGTGTTTGATCATTTAAAACTCTTTCTCTGATGGTTCCCTTCTCAAAATATATTTTTGGAAATTATTCTTTTTCTTATAAAAAGAACTCTGTGAATTTTTAGGTTTTTCTTATCTTGAAACCACCCATGGTTTTACCATGTCTCCTCTAGTAAATCTTCTCAAAATCCCTCCCTCCACCTTTTAATAATCTAAATTCTCTGGATCAATAAGTTCAAACAAGTTTCGGATTTTATTTCAATTATTTTATCTCTCAAATCATTTCTGCCAATTATTTTGAGCTTAAGTGATTTTCAAAGCAAGTACCACATTGCCTTTGATTTTTTATCCCAAACCAACTCCCCTGGATAGTCCTTAGTACCCACAACCTAGAACCATCTTGATCCACTCTTCTCCTTTCCAAAATTTTCAAATTTCACTCACTGCAAGTTTGGACCAGATTTGACAAATTTGGTGAAATTCATATTTACACTTCTCCAAATATTCCACCAAAATTCAGGCAGCCTCCTGGTGCAATGAGAGGCCACCCCACCAAGTTTCAGCTCAAGGAAAAATCCCTAGATGCCAAAATCATTTCATCGAACACTTGGCCGGCACTGTTTCCGTAGACTTTCAGAAAAATTCAGATTTTCAGAATTCAGTCGATGTCGTTTTTCGTCAGTGAGTTGTCATCCATCACCAGTGCCCCTGGCGCGTTGCGCACGGCCTCTCCTCCCTGGCCAGAGCACCGCACGCCCCCTTGGACGGGCACAGGTGTCGGTGGCGACGAGCCTCGCCGGTGTTGGAAGCTTCTGCGGTGGCTGCGCCTTCCGTGGCGGCCAGCGAGGGCCCGAGCCCGCTCACCACGCCACTCGGCGCCGCCCAACGCCCCCTGGCTCTCCGCGTGTCCCTGCCATGCCAGCGCACGCCCGTGGCACCGTCGCCGTGGCCCGGCAAGCACAGAACGTGCTCCCTGCCGCCGACGGGCCCGCGCCGCCCCGTTCCGTCGAGCTCGCCCAAAACACCCAATCCAAGCTCACTTAGCACCTAAATGGAACCGATGGACCTCCACGCTGACGCTCAACTCCCTAAACCTCCCCGACCAAGCTCTGCGCCGCCGTAACCTTCGCCGGAGATCCCCGTTCACGGCCACCGCCTCGGATCGCCTATAAAAAGGGCTCCCGAGCTCACCCTAGAGCATGCACCACCACTGCACCTCACCAAAGCCCTGCCAAGCCACCAGGAGGACCTCGAGGAGGTCTCCTCCCCCAACTCCGTCCGCCCCGATCCGCCTCGGCCACCAGCTCGATTCGCTCCGGTGAGGCCGTCCCCGGCGCTCAAATCTCGTCTATAGCCTCCTCTAGCACCCAATGAGCTAACCCAACGTCAATTTGGCCTTCGCAGCTCACTCCGACGAGGCCCTCGACAACCCGAACCGCCGTCCACCGGAGCAAGGCTCGCCGTCGACGTGGTACTCACCGGCGACCACCACCACCACCAACCAACGCGGAATGACGCCCTGAGCACGGAGGTACCTTCTGATCTCTCTGCCTCGCCGTGGATCGCCGCCGGCGACCACCGCGGCTCTCGGGCACCGTCGAGCTCTGCCGCCCCGTTTGAATATTCAAACCTGACGGGCGGGACCCGCCTGTCAGCCTCTCTGTCCTTTCTAAGCGAAACGTTTTCTGAAAACGTCTTCTGCCAAATGCGTTTTCCCGCTGGGCCGGCGCATTCTTATTCGAGTCGTTTTCTGTTTTTGTAAGCTAGCCCCTGGGAACTTTCTGTTTCATTACAGATGAGTCCCTGGATTAAAACCCTTATAACTTTTTAACAGAAAGGAATTTTTGAATGATTCTTTTTCTGTCCTCTTCAGATTTTTGTCTAATTTTTTATCATATTTATTTGAAAAATATTTGGAATAATTTTTGTGCACCTCACGGTATTCACGATAGCGCATATATTTTCTTTATACCGTAGATACCGAAGGAGGTGACGGGACCGCAAACTTCACCGAGCTAGGCTCCGACTGCTCTGAACCAGGCAAGCATGTTTGAACTTTTGATATGATGATTGTTTTGGCATGTTTTGCATTAAGTAGTTTCATGGCATGTTGATGAGCATACCGACGAATGTCATGTTACATGCAACGATGAGGCAAGTGAGTTTCGGAAGTCCATAAGTTGATGGATGTGAGTATGCAGGGCCATGTGTTGGCTTGAGGATGGGTAAGATGGCAGTGTTGTAGCATGCCAGTCTTATGCCAGGCTATATGACTTCAGTGTCAACCCGTATCAGTCCAGTTCCTCCCATTCTCTTCCCTGTACTACCACATGTTTTCCGCAAGGAATATGCCTTAGTAAGTTGCAAACCGCTTTCCTGGTACACACCAAAAGGAGAGGCCGTGATGATGGTTCCATGGCCCTGGATTAAAGCCAGTCATCCGGTCAGGGGGCATGGGTGTTTCCGATTGGGACCGAGAGGGGGGCACCCCTTAGAGCGCGCGTATATAAATTTGATTCCATGCTATTCGAGATTGTGATCTCCCCGTCTCAAAAGTTTTTCTTGGACGATGTCTAGGGTGATTCCTAGCATCGAGAGGTAGGATGGGTGTGTACTGGTCAGCTGTGTTTTCTTCCGAAATACCGTAAACGGAACTAGTCCTTCGTGACTATGGAAATCCGTTGGCTGTGGGAAAAAATTTCGTACAAACTCTACAGAGTCATATATTCCTTTGAATCATCTATTCCATGTCCAAGTTCGGTATTATCTTATCCTGACAAATGTCAGTTTTGATGACAGAGACTCCGGTGAATCACATGAGTGCTTAGTCCGGTTAAATGATTATTCCTGTGGATGGACTAACCCGGTTATTTTCGTGAATTGAATGTTTATTATGAGCATTATTTACTTATGAATAAAAGCCCTTTCTGCGATGTCGCTCAGACGTTCGACTGTGGCATTGTTATATTTTACTTTCAATGAAAGCCCTTTCTGCGATGTCGCTCAGACGTCCGACTGTGGCATTACTTTTAAAGACCTTTATGTGGCGTCGCTCAAACGCCCGACTGTGGCATTTCTTTTAAAGCCCTTTATGTGGCGTCGCCCAGACGCCCGACTGTGGCATTTCTTTTAAAGCCCTTTATGTGGCGTCGCCCAGACGCCCGACTGTGGCATTTCTTTTAAAGCCCTTTATGTGGTGTCACCTAGACGCCCGACTGCGGCGTGCTTTATTTATTTATCTTCCTTTTGAGGTGTCGCTTCAGACACCCGATTGGGTTTACATTTATTTTGTTGGGTTTCCGAGCGGACTACCGCCGACCCCCTTTTTACCTGTCTCGTTTTTACGAATTAATGCGCCACTGTTAGTATACTCATGACGCATCCATGCATGCATTTGTTATATCTTACGTCCGAACTGTCTTGCGAGTACTTTCAAAGTACTCACCTGGCTTGTTGATTTGGCCAGATGTTGACGAAGGCGATCTCATGGATGAAGAATTTGATAGCGAGTCCGACGCCTAGAGGAATCCCAGTCAGTCTCGTGCGACCCTGGATTTGGTCACTGTATTATATCCGCTTCCGCTACCAAATAAATTCATCGAGCCTCACCTCGACGCTCGATGGGATGCCAGTTTTAGAGTCATGTATCTCACTCCCCGCTGTGTTTTTCCACCACCACCCTATCCTCGAGTCAGTAGTATGCCTCCACACCACTGTGTCATGTCCGCCATTATGTATAATTATTGGCGTGCTTGTAATAATTTGGTTGAGCAACCGTAGCTTGACCCTGTAATATATTTTATGCTACTGGCTTATTGCATCAAGAATTTGTCTATCGGTAAGGAGGATTTTTCTCATACTGGACTCAAAAGATTGGTTTCTCAATAAACATTTTTATTGGAAAATCGGTCGTGACACCGGGAAGGTTACCGTAACCCCCCGGGAGCTAAATGGGCCATGATGGGCCTTAGTGGAAAAGAGAAGAGGTAGCCCTACATGGGCTGTGCGCCTCCCCCTTCCCCTAGTCCTATTAGGACTACGAGAGGTGGCCGGCCCCCTCTCTCTCTTTCCCCCTCCGCGAATCCTATTCCAACTAGGATTGGGGGGGAATCCTACTCCCAGAGGGAGTAGGACTCTCCTGGCGCACCCCTTGTGGCCGGCCAGCCTTCCCCCCTTTGGTCCTTTATATACTGAGGTAGAGGCACCCTAGAACACACAAGTTGATCCACGTGATCTATTCCTTAGCCGTGTGCGGTGCCCCCAGCCACCATAATCCTCGATAATACTGTAGCGGAGTTTAGGCGAAGCCCTGCTGCCGTAGTGCATCAAGATCATCACCACGCCGTCGTGCTGACGGAACTCTTCCCTGACACTTTGCTGGATCGGAGTCCGGGGATCGTCATCGAGCTGAACGTGTGCTCGAACTCGGAGGTGCCGTAGTTTCGGTGCTTGATCGGTTGGATCATGAAGACGTACGACTACTTCCTCTACGTTGCGTCAACGCTTCCGCAGTCGGTCTACGTGGGTACGTAGACAACAATCTCCCATCTCGTTGCTATGCATCACATGATCTTGCGTGTGCGTAGGAATTTTTTTGAAATTACTACGAAACCCAACAGTGGTATCAGAGCCTAGGTTATTTATGTTGATGTTATATGCACGAGTAGAACACAAGTGAGTTGTGGGCGATATAAGTCATACTGCCTACCAGCATGTCATACTTTGGTTCGGCGGCATTGTTGGACGAGACGACCCGGACCAACATTACGCGTACGCTTACGCGAGATCGGTTTCCCCGACGTGCTTTGCACATAGGTGGCTTGCGGGCGACTGTCTCTCCAACTTTAGTTGAACCAAGTGTGGCTATGCCCGGTCCTTGCGAAGGTTAAAACGGAGTCTATTTGACAAACTATCATTGTGGTTTTGATGCGTAGGTGAGATTGGTTCTTTCTTAAGCCCTTAGCAGCCACGTAAAACTTGCAACAACAAAGTAGAGGACGTCTAACTTGTTTTTGCAGGGCATGTTGTGATGTGATATGGTCAAGGCATGATGCTGAATTTTATTGTATGAGATGATCATGTTTTGTAACCGAGTTATCGGCAACTGGCAGGAGCCATATGGTTGTCGCTTTATTGTATGCAATGCAATCATGATGTAATGCTTTACTTTATTACTAAACGGTAGTGATAGTCGTGGAAGCATAAGATTGGCGAGACGACAATGATGCTACGATGGAGATCAAGGTGTCGCACCGGTGACGATGGTGATCATGACGGTGCTTCGGAGATGGAGATCACAAGCACAAGATGATGATGGCCATATCATATCACTTATATTGATTGCATGTGATGTTTATCTTTTTATGCATCTTATCTTGCTTTGATTGACGGTAGCATTATAAGATGATCTCTCACTAAATTATCAAGAAGTGTTCTCCCTGAGTATGCACCATTGCCAAAGTTCGTCGTGCCCAGACACCACGTGATGATCGGGTGTGATAAGCTCTACGTCCATCTACAACGGGTGCAAGCCAGTTTTTGCACACGCAGAATACTCAGGTTAAACTTGACGAGCCAAGCATATACAGATATGGCCTCGGAACACGGAGACCGAAAGGTCGAGCGTGAATCATATAGTAGATATGATCAACATAACGATGTTCACCATTGAAAACTACTCCATCTCACGTGATGATCAGTTATGGTTTAGATCTCAGCAGCGTCTTGACGATTTCATGTTTGGTGATCTCAGTAGAGCCGAGGGCTTGAAGCTCATTTGTGATGTCAGTGAGCCAGTCAAATGTGTGCTGGACATTCTCATTGTCATTTTGCTTGAAGCGGTTGAAGAGGTTGCGAAGAACACTGATTCTCTGATCTCTCTGGGTTGAGATGCCTTCATTGACCTTGGAGAGCCAGTCCCAGACCAGCTTGGATGTCTTCAAGGCACTCACACGGCCATACTGTCCTTTGGTCAGATGACCACAGATGATATTCTTGGCAGTAGAGTCCAGTTGAGTGAACTTCTTGACATCAGCAGCAGTGACACCTTCTCCAGCCTTGGGAACGCCGTTCTCGACGACATACCATAGGTCGACATCAATGGCTTCAAGATGCATGTGCATCCTATACTTCCAATAGGGATATTCAGTTCCATCGAAGATGGGGCAAGCAGCGGAGACTTTAGTTATCCCTGCAGTCGACATAGCTAAAACTCCAGGTGGTTAAACCGAATCACACAGAACAAGGGAGCACCTTGCTCTGATACCAATTGAAAGTGCGTTATATCGACTAGAGGGGGGTGAACAGGCGATTTTTATGAAAGTCTTCAAAACATGGAAGTTATGAAGACAAACAGTGGAGATGAGCCTATTACTATGCAGCGGAAGTTAGACTACACTAGGCAAGCCATGGTCAAGTATTCAATAGAGTGAAAGCACAATGACAAATAGCTGCAGTGTAGTAAGGATCAGGTAGGAAGATTTTATGAAGCCAAACAGATCATACAGTCACGTTGTGAAGACAAAAGATAGAGAAAGCATGCAATGACTTCACAATGAGTAACAATAAGAAAAAGGAAGTGAAGATGAAACCAGTGACTCGTTGAAGACAATGATTTGTTGGACCAGTTCTAGTTGCTGTGCCAACTGTACGTCTGGTTGGAGCGGCTAGGTATTTAAACCTTAGGACACACAGTCCCGGACACCCAGTCCTGAACACGCAGCTCAGGACACCCAGTCCTCACCGTATTCTCCTTGAGCTAAGGTCACACAGACCTCGCCCAACCACTCTGGTAAGTCTTCAAGGTAGACTCCCAAACCTTCACAAACTTCATTCTCCGGCAATCCACAATGTCTGTTGGATGCTCAGAACGCGACGCCTAACCGGCTGGAGGATGCACAGTCCTCTAGTGTAATAAGTCTTTAGATCACTCAGACAAGAAGACTTAAGTGATGCCCAATTCTCTCTGGCTCTGGGTGGTTAGGGCTTTATCCTCGCTAGGAATTCTCTCTCTCAAAGGCTTCGAGGTGGGTTGCTCTCAAACGACAAAAGCCGTGTACTGAATCTGAGCAGCCAGCCGTTTATGGTTGTAGGGGGTGGGCTATATATAGCCACTTGGCAACCGACCTGATTTATCCGAAATGACCCTGGGTCACTAAGGAACTGACACGTGTTCCAACGGTCAGATTTCAAACTCACACGGCAACTTTACTTGGGCTACAAGCAAAGCTGACTTGTCCGACTCTGGACAAGATTTGCTCTCATAGTCTTCACTCGAAGACATAGGTTTTGAATTAGGCATCACTTCAGTCGTTCTGACTGGTTCTCTTGGACCCCACTTAACAGTACGATGGTTCCTATGACTCAACACAAATGAAAGAGGACTACGAAAGATCTAAGTCTTCGAGTTGCATAGGCTTCACGTGGTGTGTTCTCTTGTCATAGTCTTCAATGTGAATATCTTCATATACCACCATTGACTTCAATGTCTTCGTACATTTTTAGGGGTCATCTCTGGTAGTAAAACCGAATCAATGAGGGACTTCTACCTGTGTTATCCTGCAATTCTCACAAACACATTAGTCCCTCAACTAGGTTTGTCGTCAATACTCCAAAACCAACTAGGGGTGGCACTAGATGCACTTACAATCTCCCCCTTTTTGGTGATTGATGACAAACTAGTTGAAGTTTTCAACGGGGAATATAATCTGTGGAATTGTAAAGGATAAGGAATTGTCTTCATAAGTTGCAAGGGCTCCCCCTGAAGATGTGCATATAAGTAATTTGCTTTTGGAATGCAAATGCACATGGCAGGTTGTACTTGTGGAGATCCACTTCAACTTATGATGACAATCCACTATGCATGTAAAAGTATATGAAGATAATGACATGCATAATGAAAAATGGACGTCTGCAGAATGATCTAAGTGCGGAATTTATCATCGCACATGCGGAATTTATCTTCGCAAAACAAGGTGGCAAACAAGTAGCATACGACCATCGAGTTTATGTGTTACAACTCAAAGAACCAAATGTAGCAAAACGAGAGTTGTAAGCACGAAGCAAAATATAGCAAAATATAAAGCACCCGCCCATATTGACCCGCTTGAAGACTATCAACCTCACATGCTTCTCCCCCTTTTGTCAGTGAGGACCAAAAAGGTTTGAAGACATAGAGTTTTCTACTCGTTCCCATGAGCAGCAGGGTCGTTGGTGGTGTTTGGCGGTGCTGAAGTACTTGGTGCAGAGTCGACGCGTGCTGAAGGAGGTGGCGGTGATGTAGTATCGTCTTCATCCTCGATAATTCTGGCGTTCACTGTGGCAGCAGATGAAGAGAACTCTGAGTCTTCAAGTGATGGAGTTCCTCGCAGCACAGCCCTTCTAGGAGGTGTGGAGTCAAACTTGAATCGCTCTTTGAAGCCATCCTCTTGAAGATCAGCTTCAGAACACATCATCATGAGTCCTTTCTAGGTGGGGCGACAGGTTTCATGTGCAACGAATGCATTCTTGGTGGCAAGATTTTGAATGCGATTTACATCCACCAAGAGGCTTTTCATCTGACGCTTCAGCCAGTCATGATGCCTATCCTGCTTTTGATGAAGGGCCACAAGAAGCTCTCTGTCATTGAGAACACGAGCATGCTTCTTGGGTCTTGGAGTAGTTGTGCTGTCAGTGGCTTCAGTGGAAGCAGGGCGTGGTGCACGTGTAGTGCCAGCCAACGGATACACCTGAGAGATGGCTTCAATTCCTTCAATGTTTTGAGTGAAGCTCTGGTGTTCTGCATTCTGAAGACTTAGAGGTTGCTTGGCAGGTTCAGTATAGATGGCTTCAGCAGAGGTATCCACATCAGGCAAGAAGATGCGATGGTTGCAGGCAGAGGGCTGATACAAGATAGCAGAGTGAAGTTTGATCAACCTCATTACCCAAGGGGCATAGAACTTCAAACCAAACAGATCTGAGCCTGATGCAGCAAGTTGGCGTATGAAGAAGTCCTGTGCATTGAAGCATTTTCCATGAAGGATACAGAATATCAGAGTCTTCATTGCACCCTCGATCTTGGCATTTGGAGAGTGCCCTTTGATAGGCCAGAGAGTCCGCCTGATGATGTGATAGATGGTTCTGGGCAGGTACTCAAGGTCTTCAATGAAGAACTCTGTGGGATATGCAGCATCTTGAGGCAATGGCTTCATCATGCTAAGCATTTGACTCATATTGGGTTCAGGCCTCTGAAAGATGCTTTCAATAGCTTCAGTATGTAGCTGACAGCCTTGCTCGAAGAATTCGCCAGGAGTGGGCAGGCCAGTGAGCTCAATGATATCAAATGCATTGGCTTCATGATGAACATTGCCGGTCATCCACTCTAGGACCCAAGTCTTCGGATCTCTGTTGTATCCTTTGATGTGTAGTGTGGCATAGAATTGTAGCAGCTGCTCTTCATTCCAATGCTCTTCATCAGTAACAAACTGCAGCAGACCCACTTGCTTGAAGCAATCCAACGCTTTTTCGAGACAGGGCAGACCAGCAATAGCTTCAACATCAAGGCGCTTGTGCGGGAAGATGCGACCTTGGTTGTATAGGATGCATGAGTAGTAGCTTCGCTGAGGATAGCTCCAGAACCGATCTGATGAAATCCTTTTCCTTGAGTAGGGGTTCTTGAGCTGTTAAAGAAGGTATTGTCTGCCCTGAAGCCATTGATGTTGAAGGAACCAGGTGCTGATGCAGGACCTAGGAACCTTGGCAGTCTTGGGAATGGCTTCTGAACCTGAGGCCTGTGCTCAACATGGTAATCAAATTGGGGACCGGCAGCAGACTCAGGAACAGAAGTGTCAGGATCAGTGGCTTCACTGTCTTCTGATGCTTTTGGTGCGGAGGGCTCCACATTAGCTTCATTGTTAGTTGTGGCAGCCTCAGGATTTTCATCCTCCACTTGACGAGCTGGAGGGTCGGACACAAGCACGTTCTCTGTAAGAACTGCTTCTTGGTGAGACGAGGGGACTTGTGGTACTTCTTCTTCTTCGGAGCCTCTGTGGGGATCGGCTGCTGGAATGTCTTCAGCTTCAGGAGCCTCTGTGGAAGTAGGCTCATGAACTATCAGTTGACGTTCTGCGTCAGGATGAATCATAGAGATGGGTTCAACTATCAAGGGCTCTGTGGGAGCAGCCCGATCTTTCTTGGTCTTTCTCTTCTTGGCGGGGGCAGTAGCAGAGGCTTCAAGATATTTTCTCTTCCTTGCTTCAGCCTCAGCAGTCCTCGTCTTCTTGAGCTCTGAAGCAGTTGACCGGCTCTTTGGCTTCGAGCCAGTCATTGCAGTTAGGAAGACAATCGGAACTGCTTCTTGCCTTGGGGCCTCGGGTTCAGCTGTAACAGACTTCTTCTTTTTCTTTGCGGCCATCCTGGGGTCGATGCCAGGACGCCCAAGTGCCTTGCGCTTCTCAGCCTCATTGTAGGCTTGCACACATCTGTCAGCCAGAGTCTTCATGCGCTCACGCGAACCCTGAGCTTCTGCACACTTCTTCAGAAAGTTTTCCTTGAGCTCGTGCATCATGATCTTGAAGTTCTTCACTTCTTGCATGCTGAGTTTGGCCATGTGCTTCTTGAACTGAGCCTTTTCATGATCAATCTTCTGCTTCAGCTCAACAATGCGCTAGGCAATAGCAAGTTCTGAAGCAATGGCGCCTTGGAAGGCGACGCTGAGGCCAATGGGTAGCTGCAGATCTTCAAAGCTGATGTTTGGCGTGTCAAACCACTCGTCAATGAAGTTGTGGATGATGGCGACATCAAAGAGAGGCAGATTATTGAAGAGTTCTGCTTCTTCTTTGCTGTTGATGAGTTGCTCAAGAGCGTCATCTGCAAGATCTTCATCATTGACAGATCAATGGCGTCATTGCGCAGAATAGCAGCAGCTGTGAGCTCTTGGCCGGTGTGTGGCTGAGGCATCTTGGCCTTCTGGGGCTTGGAGACGCGTGATAAGTCTTCAGACTGCACACTGTCTTCAGGAGGTGCAGTTGCCAATGGCTTCGCCCTTGAGATTTTTGGTGAAGGGGCCGGCTTTGAAGCTTTTGGCTTCTTCAACTGCTTTGGCTTCGGCACTGCAGGCGCGTCATCAGACTCAGTGTCAGCTGCAGGCTCATTCACTGCAGTCCCTTGAACCAAGATGTGGTTGATGAGGCCTTCAAGGTTGGCATAAGGACCGACGACATTTGGTTCTGCTTCTTGTGTGCCATCTGCCCTTGGTGCTGAGGGACCAGGGTTGAAGTCTAACCCAAATTTATTCTTGTTCTGCTTCGCTGAGTTTTGGGAAAACTGGAAGTTGCGCTTGAACAGATTGTCTTCACGACACCAGAGTAGTGACGACGGATGTGCATCAGTAGGCTGTGGTCCACAGACCATGCATGGGTAGAAGCTTTGGGCAATAGCTTCATCTCTGGACCTGGGTAGAAGGTTCTTGTATAGGATGTCTCCCCACGGTCTTTTGATGGCACTTTTCTCAGCATACTCTTGGGTTGTGAAGCAGTATTTGAACCACTGTTCTGCCCAATAGCGTCGAATCCATTGGATTCGGGTCTTGCGCTGACTATAATCCTCTTTAGGATCTGTCTTGTACATTTCTGCGAGTTCATCTGGCAGATCTCTGGATGTTCCGCCACGACGCTGTCTGCCCCCCTTCCTTGCTACTGTCTCTGAAGCCATAAACTTTAACTTGAAAGGCTTCAAGACGTTCAAAGGCTTCAAAGGCTTTCTCTTGCTGGACCAACAGGAACTGGCTTCAGGAGAGTTTATGTGATGCTGTAAGAACTCTGCAAATGAATGCAGACTATGAGAACCAAAGGATTCTCCCACGGACATGTACCTGTGACAGCATTAAGGTGCGAGGGAAGGGGAAGAGGTCATATGCATTCTCAGAAGATTTTGAAGATAAATCAGTTTAGAAGACATTAACCTCATCGTGCGAAGACATTCACTCACAGATAAGAAGTTGGTTCCAGATTTGTACGAACCCACAGATCAGTACAAGTGAGGAATCTAACTACTTTGTGAAGCACAAGTGAATATACTAGGCATGTTATGAGATGCAGTTTGAGAGAGATCTAACTTGTGTGAATAGAAACTTCTTATGGCAGAAAGTGACAGAGCCATAGGATCAAAAGGGGCTGTAAAAAGAAGTTTTATTTACCACACTTGGAACTGCTAGACGGAGTGGGAGATGAGGCCGAGCAGTTCAATCTTCCGTGCCCTAACTTGGTGACGGAAGACACCTACGGCGACGGTGGAGAGGATGATGTCCGCGATCGGCGTGAAGACGGTGTCAGAGAGGTTGCGGCAGCAAAGTGCTTCGTCGCCGGCATCGTCGAGGGCTAGCGGTGGCGCTAGGGTTCATGCGAGGGTGGAAGAAAGGGATAATGACCGCTGTGAGTGTGTATTTATAGTTACAGGGGCGGCACTGCGCTATTACACAGGTGCCCCTGGCGATTCGCATATGAGTAACACGTGGCCATCATGCGGAATTTTGGGGGCAGTTCCACGTCCCATGCACGCCTGGATTGTCGGGTGGTCGTTCCTACTTCTCCGGATTTCATGTGGATAAATGAGCATTGAAAATGGACTTAAAGGTTGTCTCTGTGTCTTCGGCTGACAAGGACGCAGAGAAGACATTCGACAGTTTCAATAGAATGCATATGACTTGGAGAGATAGAATTTGAGATAGAAAGCATAGAGAGCTTAGGGTCCGATCACATTCACTTAGTTCAAAAGATTCAAACAAGAAGACATAGCTATAAGTGAATGCTGTAGAGGACAGAACACTAGTATATATATATCTATATAATCAACATAGTGAAGATAATCATGAAGACATGTTGAGACTGAAGCCAAATCAAATGTGAAGACATTGCAAGGTAACACCATGAGTGAAACACTTCAAAATAGAATGTTTGGTGGTGGCGTTACCCACCGTATAGGAAGTATTAGACCCAGACACGGCGCACAATTATCGTGGCGCTCCGAAGTCAAATTCCATATTAATGTATTCACACTTAGAATGTATGTCTTCATTGATTGAAGATATATGTTACTTCGTGTGTTGCACATCCAAGTCATCAATATGCATAAGTGTTAGGATGTGTGCCTGATCACAGGACATTTGAGGATTCCAGGATATTTAGCTCACACCGTAACTTGCAAAATCTCTTCTCATCCAAGGGCTTGGTGAAGATATCTGCCAATTGCTCTTCAGCGTTGACGTGTATTATATCAATATCTTCCTTCACAACATGATCTCTGAGAAAGTGATGACGAATTTCTATGTGCTTTGTCTTCGAGTGCTGAACTGGGTTGTTGGCAATCCCCGACTCAATGCCACATCGATCTAGCATGTAACACCTCATATCACTTTGCGGCCTCACGCACGGTATTCCCACGGGTGTCGCCTTACCTTTGCCCGGGACCGTTTGCGCCTTTTGGCACACGTATATGATAGTGTCGCTAGCATCCATATGATAAGGAGCCCGGGCAGACATGGCTAGTCGTAAACCCAAAGTGGCACTAACTTACAGGGACAGGCATCCATGACCCAGCATCGAACGTGTCGGTCATCAGCGAGTGAATCCAGGCTGTAGCACTGGGCTAGCAGGACTCCGGTGAACCGGGCTGTAGAAGGCTAACAGGACTCCGGTATTCATCGCGTGACATTTCCCCGAAGGGACAGACACAGGAACGAAGAAGGACACATGCCGGCCAGCCTAAGTGTTTCGGAGCAGTAGCAAGCCACCATGGCTCAGTGGAAACACTAGGAGACATTTCCCGGTAAGAGAGGCTATAAGGATAACAACTAGATAGCCAGATCCCACACGTACCAAGCATTTCAATAACATACACACAATATGCTCGATATGTGCAAATACAACATGGCATCACAACATGACTCTACGACTCAAGTAATTTATTCAATAGGCTCCGAGGAGCGAGATATTACAAACATGGGTCTCATGACCCAACAATCAGAGCATACAAGTCAAAGCACATGCGGAAGCTTATCATGTCTGGGTACAGACATCTATAAATGAAAAAGGCTGAGAAGCCTGACTATCTACCAGATCCTGCCGAGGGCACAAGATCGTAGCTGAGGTAACAAGCTAAACGTCGAAGTCCACGCGGAACTACTAGCGAGACTGAAGTCTCTCTGCAAAAACATAAAATAGGCAAACGTGAGTACAAATGTACCCAGCAAGACTTACATCAGAACTAACTACATATGCATCATTATCAACAAAGGGGGGTGGGGTTTAACTGCAGCAAGCCAGCTTTGACTCGGTGGCTATCTTGAACTACGACTGCAAGTAACTCTTTTGGGGTGGCGCACACGAGTCCACATATTCACCATATCAATACACCACTATGGATCCACTCTCGTCTCCCTACGAGAACGCCGTCCATAGCACTCATGCTTATCTTGCGTATTTTAGAGTATCCACTTTCACTTGTCTATGAACTGATATAAGCAACCCAGAAGTCCTTTACCGCGGACACGGCTATTCGAATAGATGATGTTAACCCTGCAGGGGTGTACTTCTTCACACACGCTCTCACCACTTACCGCCGTTTACACGACATGTACTCGGCAACCTTCAAGCGGAAGCCCAACGTGGGTGTCGGCCACGGCCTACCTAAACACTCAAGTCTCTAGTCCAGGTTTATCGCCTATTCGGGTTCCATCCATGAGGAGATCCGGCCGGAGTTTCGCTCACAGCCCCAAACGATGTGAACAGGGTTCCCGAGACACCAAACGGGCGCCCTGTACACCGTGCCACGTGCCTACCGCATCACAGCCCACCCCTCCGGTCAGCGCTACCCACGGCCTCCAGCATACTACAAACACCAAAAACTACTTGCAACTCCTGGACAGAGGACAAGGGTGATTAAGAAGCCGAGAGGGTCCATTGGTTTCGGGCCCAATGCGTGGTAGTAGCTGAATCATGGATCACAAACACAGAACTCAGTTCCTGAGGACGGCTGCAATGAGACAACCCACCATGTACTCCTACATGGCCTCTCACCGCTACCTTTACCAAATCGTATTCACACACTTAGCTCACACACAGTAGGACATGTTCACACACCTCTGATTCATCCCCGATGAATCAGACCTGACTCAACTCTAAGCAGTAGCAGGCATGACAAACAAGCATGAAAGAGTAGGCACAACAGGGCTCAAACAACTCCTACTCATGCTAGTGGGTTTCATCTATTTACTGTGGCAATGACAGGTCATGCAAAGGAGAAAGGGGTTCAGCTACCGCAGCAAGTAACAGATGAATCGTTGTTGTCCTAATGCAGTAAAAGAGAGCAGGAGCAAGAGAGTAGGATTGTATCAGAATGAACAAGGGGGGTTTGCTTGCCTGGCACTTCTGAAGATAACATTGAGTCTTCATCAGTGTCAATGATCACAACGTCAGAACATCGTCTACCGGGAGGGCACAGATACCGGCAACAAAGAAGAAATACAATCAATGCAATGCACAATATGATGCATGCTCATGACATGGCAATATGAATGTGTTTTGAGCTAATGCAACTAGCAACAGATTAAATGAGGTTGGTTTGAATACAAGATTCAAATTCAAACTCCATATGTGATTATTCAAATGCCATTTAATTGATTTGTGCTATACAACAGCTATAAGTTGTTCTAACATGCATGAAAATGGTACATATGGATTCCTTGAATTTTTCTGATAATTTTTCATATATAAATTATTTAATTTGGAGTTACGGTTAATTTTCTATGATTTATTGAAGTTTTAGCTATTTTCTGAAATTATTAAATCATTTAAGATTTATTTAAATTCCAGAAAGGAATTATTGCGTCAGCATGACCTCATAGTGACGTCAGCAGGTCAACAGGTCACTGTTCGGTCAAACCTGACAGTGGGTCCCGCGTGTCAGTGTAATTAGTTTAGTTAGAATTTAATTAAACTAAACTGGGTTAATTAACAGGGCTGGGCCCCACCTGTCAGTGACTCATCGGAGTCAACCAGGGCCCACCCGTGGTCAAAGTCAACGTCAGCTGCGCCGGCGTTTAGCCGCCGGCGAGCCCGACGCGGCGGCGAGAGTGGTTTTGGCCACTCCGACGACCAAAAGGGCCGCGGAGGGCATCTAGGTGGAGCTGGGGACGAGCCGAAGCTCTTGATGGAGTTAGCTGGGGTCGGGGTGGCCGGAATCGGCGCCGGCGACGACTTAGGTGGCCGCCGGAGTTCGGTTGCGCGCGGGATCGCGTTTCAGTGCGTAGAAGAGCGGGGCAAGGGGCTAGAAGGGTGCTACACATCGCGAGGAGTAGGTTGGACACTCCAGGGTGACCATTTGGTCACCGGAGCATCGTCAACGGCGAGCTCAGGCGGCGGTGCATCTCGGTCATCAAGGGGGCGACGGCTACGACAATCAAACGAAGAGGGGAAGAGGGGGAAACGGTGGCGGAACTCACAGCGGGTGCAGCGGTGGCCTCGGCGAGGTCGGGGACGGTACGGAGCCGACGAATTTGACGGTGATGGCCGGCGGGTCCGAGGTAGAAGACGAGCTCGGTGAGGCCGTTCGGGGGCTTCTGGAGGGGCAAGGCTTGGTGAGGTGGGTCGAGGACGGAGTGGCGGAGCTTGTGGGCTAGTCGGGGAAGCGAGGGAGGCCCGGTGGCCGTGGTGGCAGTGGACGGCGGCGACGAGCTCCGCTCGGTGGCTGCGTGCGAGAAACAGAGGAGGGGGGGGGAAGGAGCGAGGAGAGTGAGAAGGGTCGGGGGGTTGCGTGGCGTCGCGGACGGGGTCCAGGGCGACGAGAGGAAGGCGGCAAGCAGGAGGTGGCCGGGGCATCGCCAGCGCTCGCCACCGAGCTTCTTCGGGGCGAGGGGAGGAAGACGACAGGGGGGGGGGGCGCTTGGTGGGCTGGGCCGCACAGGAGCTGGGCCGGCTGGGCTACCAGGTGAGCGCTAGGTAAGGTTTCTCTCCTCTCTGCTTTCCTATTTCTGTTTTATTTATTTATTTTGTTCTGTGTTGTTTTAGTTTAGTAAAATACTAAACCATTTTATAAAATCCTGAAAATAGTTATGTGGCTAGAACTAAAATATACCAAACCACATAAAATGTTCCAGTATTATTGGACATATATTATTTATATATCAAATATATATCCAATGCAAATAGTTATTTATTTAATTCAAAGGCCCAAAATAATTAACTCTGAGATGCCAAAAATATTGTTTTCAGTTTTACCTCTTTGCAATATTTTCAGAGGCTAAGAGGAACATTTTCTTGGACTTCTTTGAGAAGATTTTAATGTTGATCATTTTTAGAAGGTTTCTGAGGCTTTGAAAATCCCTCAATTCAAATTTCAGTTGAATTAAAACATGATGCTCACATGAGGTCTGGCCTAGTGCATAACAGGACCAGGGATGTGACAACTCACCCCCACTAAACAAAAATCTCGTCCCGAGATTCAAGTGTAGGGTAAGGTGAAGGGGGAACGCAAACTAGCACAATCTTCACGATCCAGGTTGCACTTCATAAGAACCTTGATTCGATCATCATCTTGTCTCGAAGTCTTGCTCTGAGAACTCCAACTATCATGACAACGAGAGGAAGGAAAGACCCTAAAAGAATTGTTCTTCTCGAAGGTCGAACAACTCAGGATTAACCCACGGAATGAGACATAGCAGCATCTCTCGAGCTGAGAGACGAAGCACACACCCATAGGAATGGAGTGAAGCAGATGACAAGGGTTCACTAGGTAGACAACAATTCCACACCTAAGAGGGTGGTGAACGGTTGTCAACGTAGCGAGGAGTTGAGTTGCCATGATACCACAACGAGACACCTTAGGGATGGTGACTCGTAGATATATCCCCTTAAGTGGCAAAAAGAATTACCTTTGATTCAGAGATCATTGAGACTCTTTAAACCAGCCTAAGGCAATTCTCGAGCGATCGTTTGGAGGGGGTCGGTAGAATGGCATACTCGGACTTGGATGATGTGGATTACCTTGTTGAAGACAACGTAATGGATGAATTTTCTTACCACCGGAAATGGAAGGGACCCATGGTAGAATGGCACATTGGCGGTGCAAGCTGGGAACAAAATGCAAATGCTGGGAATGATTCTAGTAACTGGGGAAGAACCCAACAATAGAGAGTGGATCCACTGTTTGAGAAGTTATAGCATAACCGAGGAAGTTGAGAGCAAACTGTTGGAAATATGCCCTAGAGGCAATAATAAAAGTATTATTGTTATATTTCCTTGTTCATGATAATTGTCTTTTATTCATGCTATAACTGTATTATCCGGAAATCGTAATACACGTGTGAATACATAGACCACAATATGTCCCTAGTGAGCCTCTAGTTGACTAGCTCGTTGTGATCAACAGATAGTCATGGTTTCCTGGCTATGGACATTGGATGTCGTTGATAACGGGATCACATCATTAGGAGAATGATGTGATGGACAAGACCCAATCCTAAGACTAGCACAAAAGATCGTGTAGTTCATTTGCTAGAGCTTTGCCAATGTCAAGTATCTCTTCCTTTGACCATGAGATCGTGTAACTCCTGGATACCGTAGGAGTGCTTTGGGTGTATCAAACGTCACAACATAACTGGGTGACCATAAAGGTGCACTACAGGTATCTCCGAAAGTATCTATTGTTTTATACGGATCGAGACTGGGATTTGTCACTCCGTGTAAATGGAGAGGTATCTCTGGGCCCACTCGGTAGGACATCATCATATGCGCAATGTGACCAAGGAGTTGATCACGGGATGATGTGTTACGGAACGAGTAAAGTGACTTGCCGGTAACGAGATTGAACAAGGTATTGGATACCGACGATCGAATCTCGGGCAAGTAAAATACCGCTAGACAAAGGGAATTGAATACGGGATCGATTGAGTCCTTGACATCGTGGTTCATCCGATGAGATCATCGTGGAACATGTGGGAGCCAACATGGGTATCCAGATCCCGCTGTTGGTTATTGACCGGAGAACGTCTCGGTCATGTCTGCATGTCTCCCGAACCCGTAGGGTCTACACACTTAAGGTTCGATGACGCTAGGGTTATAAAGGAAGCTTGTATGTGGTTACAGAATGTTGTTCGGAGTCCCGGATGAGATCCCGGACGTCACGAGGAGTTCCGGAATGGTCCGGAGGTAAAGATTTATATATAGGAAGTCCTGTTTCGGCCATCGGGACAAGTTTCGGGGTCATCGGTATTGTACCGGGACCACCGGAAGGGTCCCGGGGGCCCACCGGGTGGGGCCACCTGCCCCGGGGGGCCACATGGGCTGTAGGGGGTGCGCCTTGGCCTACATGGGCCAAGGGCACCAGCCCCAAGAGGCCCATGCGCCTAGGGAACCCTAGAGGGAAGAGTCCTCAAGGGGGAAGGCACCTCCGAGGTGCCTTGGGGAGGATGGACTCCTCCCCCCCCTCTTGGCCGCCGCACCAGATGCCATCTGGAGGCTGGCCGCCACCCCTTGGGGTGGGAAACCCTAAAGGGGGCGCAGCCCTCCCCTTCCCCTATATATATGAGGCCTAGGGGCTGCCCATAACACGCGATTTGATCTCTCGTTGGTGCAGCCCTGCCCCTCTCCCTCCTCCTCTTCTCCCATGGTGCTTGGCGAAGCCCTGCGGGATTGCCACGCTCCTCCATCACCACCACGCCGTTGTGCTGCTGTTGGATGGAGTCTTCCTCAACCTCTCCCTCTCTCCTTGCTGGATCAAGGCGTGGGAGACGTCACCGGGCTGTACGTGTGTTGAACGCGGAGGTGCCGTCCGTTCGGCACTTGATCATCGGTGATCTGAATCACGACGAGTACGACTCCATCAACCCCATTCACTTGAACGCTTCCGCTTAGCGATCTACAAGGGTATGTAGATGCACTCCCCTTTCTACTCGTTGCTGGTCTCTCCATAGATAGATCTTGGTGTTGCGTAGGAAAATTTTTGAATTTCTGCTACGTTCCCCTACAGTGGCATCATGAGCTAGGTCTATTGCGTAGATTCTTTGCACGAGTAGAACACAAAGTAGTTGTGGGCGTTGATGTTGTTCAATATGCTTACCGTTGCTAGTCCAATCTTGTTTCGACGGTATTGTGGGATGAAGCGGCCCGGACCGACCTTACACGTACTCTTACGTGAGACAGGTTCCACCGATTGACATGCACTTGGTGCATAAGGTGGCTAGCGGGTGCCAGTCTCTCCCACTTTAGTCGGAACGGATTCGATGAAAAGGGTCCTTATGAAGGGTAAATAGCAATTGGCATATCACGTTGTGGTCTTGCGTAGGTAAGAAACGTTCTTGCTAGAAACCCATAGCAGCCACGTAAAACATGCAAACAACAATTAGAGGACGTCTAACTTGTTTTTGCAGGGTATGCTATGTGATGTGATATGGCCAAAAGGATGTGATGAATGATATATGTGATGTATGAGATTGATCATGTTCTTGTAATAGGATTCACGACTTGCATGTCGATGAGTATGACAACCGGCAGGAGCCATAGGAGTTGTCTTTATTTTTTGTATGACCTGCGTGTCATTAAAGAACGCTATGTAAACTACTTTACTTTATTGCTAAACGCGTTAGTCATAGAAGTAGAAGTAGTCGTTGGCGTGACAACTTCATGAAGACACGATGATGGAGATCATGATGATGGAGATCATGGTGTCATGCCGGTGACAAGATGATCATGGAGCCCCGAAGATGAAGATCAAAGGAGCTATATGATATTGGCCATATCATGTCACTACTCTATTTGATTGCATGTGATGTTTATCATGTTTATGCATCTTGTTTGCTTAGAACGACGGTAGTAAATAAGATGATCCCTTACAAAATTTCAAGAAGTGTTCTCCCCTAACTGTGCACCGTTGCTATAGTTCGTCGCTTCTAAGCACCACGTGATGATCGGGTGTGATGGATTCTTACGTTCACATACAACAAGTGTAAGACAGTTTTACACAGCGAAAACACTTAGGGTTAACTTGATGAGCCTAGCATGTGCAGACATGGCCTCGGAACACGGAGACCGAAAGGTCGAGCATGAGTTGTATAGTAGATACGATCAACATGAAGATGTTCACCGACGTTAACTAGTCCGTCTCACGTGATGATCGGACACGGCCTAGTTGACTCGGATCATGTAATCACTTAGATGACTAGAGGGATGTCTATCTGAGTGGGAGTTCATAAGATGAACTTAATTATCCTAAACATAGTCAAAAGACCTTTTGCAAATTATGTCGTAGTTCACGCTATAGTTCTACTGTTTTAGTTATGTTCCTAGAGAAAATATAGTTGAAAGTTGAAAGTAGCGATTATGCGGACAGTAGAAAGCTTATGTCCTTAATGCACTGCTCAATGTGCTGAACCCCAAACGTCGTTTGTGGATGTTTCGAACATCGAACATACACGTTTTGATAACTACATGATAGTTCAGTTAAACGGTTTAGAATTGAGGCACCAAAGATGTTTTCGAAACGTCACGGAACATATGAGATGTTTCGAGGGCTGAAATTGGGATTTCAGGCTCGTGCCCACGTCAAGAGGTATAAGACCTCCGACGATTTTCTTAGCCTGCAAACTAAGGGAGAAAAGCTCAATCGTTGAGCTTGTGCTCAGATTGTCTGAGTACAACAATCACTTGAATCAAGTGGGAGTTGATCTTCCAGATGAAATAGTGATAGTTCCTCCGAAGTCATTACCACCAAGCTGCTAGAGCTTCGTGATGAACTATAATATATCAAGGACATATATGATGATCCTTGAGATATTCGCGATGTTTGACTCCGCGAAAGTAGAAATCAAAAGGGAGCATCAATCGTTGATGGTTAGTAAAACCACTAGTTTCAAGAAGGGCAAGGGCAAGAAGGGATACTTCATGAAACGGCAAATCAGCTGCTGCTCAAGTGAAGAAACCCAAGGTTGAACCCAAACCCGAGACTGAGTGCTTCTGTAATAAGGGGAACAGCCACTGGAGCAGAATTACCCTAGATACTTGGTAGATGAGAAGGCTGGCAAGGTCGATAGAGGTATATTGGATATACATTATGTTAATGTGTACTTTACTAGTACTCCTAGTAGCACCAGGGTATTAGATACCGGTTCGGTTGCTAAGTGTTAGTAACTCGAAATAAAAGCTGCGGAATAAAACGGAGACTGGCTAAAGGTGAGCTGACGATATGTGTTGGAAGTGTTTCCAAGTTTGATGTGATCTAACATCGCACGCTCCCTCTACCATCAAGATTAGTATTAAACCTGAATAAGTGCTCTTGCACCTAAAGGAATGGTTTATTGAATCTTGATCGTAGGGATACACATTTTCATGCCAAAAGATATAAAATAGAATGATAGTACCACTTACTTGTGGCACTGCCAGGTAAGTCATAATGGTATAAAACGCATGAAGAAGCTCCATGTTGATGGATCTTTGGACTCACTTTTTTTGAAAAGTTTGAGACATGCGAACCATGTCTATTGGTATATATGCATGAAGAAACTCCATGCAAATGGACCGTTTGAACTCACTTGATTTTAAATCACTTGAGATATGCAAATCATACCACATGGGCAAGATGACTGAAAAGCCTCGGTTTCAGTAGGATGGAACAAGATAGCAACTTGTTGGAAGTAACACATTTTGATGTGTGTAGTCCAATGAGTGCTGAGGCATGCAGTGAATATCGTTATGATCTTACTTCACAGATGATTCGAGTAGATGTTGAGAATATTTACTTGATGAAACACAAGTCTGAATTATTGAATGGTTCAAATAATTTCAGAGTGAAGTAGAAGATCATTGTGACAAGAGGATAAAATGTCTATGATATGATCATAGAGATGAATATCTGAGTTACGAGTTTTGGCACACAATTAAGACATTGTGGAAATTGTTTCGCAATTAATACCGCCTGGAACACCATAATGTGATGGTGTGTCCGAACATCATAGTTGCACCCTATTGGATATGGTGCATACCATGATGTCTCTTATCGAATTACCACTATCGTTCATGGGTTAGGCATTAGAGACAACCACATTCACTTTAAATAGGGCACCACGTAATTCCGATGAGATGACACCGTATGAATTATGGTTTAGAGAAACCTAAGTTGTCGTTTCTTAAAGGTTTGGGGCTGCGACGCTTATGTGAAAAAGTTTTCAGGATTAAGCTCGAACCCAAAGCGGATAAAATGCATCTTCATAGGAAACCCAAAACAGTTGGGTATACCTCCTAATTCAGATCCGAAAGCAATATGGATTGTTTCTAGAATCGGGTCCTTTCGCGAGGAAAAGTTTCTCTCGAAAGAATTGAGTGGGAGGATGGTGGAGACTTGATGAGGTTATTGAACCATCTCTTCAACTAGTGTGTGGCAGGGCACAGGAAGTTGTTCCTGTGGCACCTACACGAATTGAAGTGGAAGCTTATGATAGTGATCATGAAGCTTCGGATCAAGTCACTACCGAACCTCGTAGGACGACAAGGACACGTACTACTTCGGAGTGGTACGGTGATCCTGTCTTGAAGGTCATGTTGCTAGACAACAATGAACCTACGAGCTATGGAGAAGCGATGGTGGGCCCAAATTCCGACAAATGGTTAGGAGCCATGAAATCCGAGATAGGATCCATGTATCAGAACAAAGCATGGACTTTGGTGGACTTGCCCGATGATCGGCAAGCCATAGAGATAAATGGATCTTTAAGAAGAAGACGGACGTGGACGGTGATGTCACCGTCTGTGAAGCTTGACTTGTGGTGAAGAGTTTTTCACAAGTTCAAGGAGTTGACTACGATGAGATTTTCTCATTCGTAGCGATGCTTAAAGTCCGTCGGAATCATGTTAGCATTAGCTGCATTTATGAAATCTGGCAGATGGATGTCAAAACGAGTTTCCTTACCAACTTTCGTAAGGAAAGGTTGTATGTAATACAATCAGAAAGTTTTTGTCGATCCTAAGGATGCTAAAAGGTATGCAAAGCTCCAGCAATCCTTTTAAGGACTGGAGTAAGCATCTCGGAGTTGGAATGTATGCTTTGATGACGATCAAAGATTTTGGGTTTGTACAAAGTTTATGAGAAACTTGTATTTCCAAAGAAGTGAGTGGGAGAACTATAGAATTTCTGATGAGTATATGTTGTTGACATATTGATGATCAGAGATGATGTAGAATTTCTAGAAAGCATATAGGGTTATTTGAAAGGTGTTTTTCAATGGAAAGCCTTGATTAAGCTACTTGAACATTGAGCATCAAGATCTATAAGGATAGATCAAAATGCTTAATAATACTTTCAAATGAGCACATACCTTGACATGATCTTGAAGGTGTTCAAGATGAACCAGTCAAAGAAGGAGTTCTTGCCTGAGTTATAAGGTACGAAGTTAAGACTTAAAGCTCGACCACGGCAGAATAGAGAGAAAGGACGAAGGTCGTCCCCTATGCTTAAGACGTAGGATCTTCAGTATGCTATGCTGTGTACCGCACCTGAAGTGTGCCTTGCCATGAGTCAGTCAAGGGGTACAAGAGTGATCCAAGAATGGCTCACAGGACAGCGGTCAAAGTTATCCTTAGAAATTAGTGGACTAAGGAATTTTTCTCGATTATGGAGGTGGTAAAAGAGTTCGTCGTAAAGGGTTACGTCGATGCAAGCTTGACACCTATCCGGATAGCTCTGAGTAGAGATACCGCATACATATAATGGAGCAATAATTTAGAATAGCTCCAAGTAGAACAGTTATTTGGAATAGCTCCAAATAGAGCGTGGTAGCTGCATCTAGGAGATGACATAGAGATTTGTAAAGCACACACGGATCTGAAAGGTTCAGACCCGTTGACTAAAACCTCTCTCACAAGCAACATGATCAAACATAAAACTCATTGAGTGTTAATCACATAGTGATGTGAACTAGACTACTGACTCTAGTAAACTCTTGGGTATTAGTCACATGGCGATGTGACCTGTGAGTGTTAATCACATGGCGATGTGAACTAGATTATTGACTCTAGTGCAAGTGGGAGACTGTTGGAAATATGCCCTAGAGGCAATAATAAAAGTATTATTATTATATTTCCTTGTTCATGATAATTGTCTTTTATTCATGCTATAACTGTATTATCCGGAAATCGTAATACACGTGTGAATACATAGACCACAATATGTCCCTAGTGAGCCTCTAGTTGACTAGCTCGTTGTGATCAACAGATAGTCATGGTTTCCTGGCTATGGACATTGGATGTCGTTGATAACGGGATCACATCATTAGGAGAATGATGTGATGGACAAGACCCAATCCTAAGACTAGCACAAAAGATCGTGTAGTTCATTTGCTAGAGCTTTGCCAATGTCAAGTATCTCTTCCTTTGACCATGAGATCGTGTAACTCCTGGATACCGTAGGAGTGCTTTGGGTGTATCAAACGTCACAACGTAACTGGGTGACCATAAAGGTGCACTACAGGTATCTCCGAAAGTATCTATTGTTTTATGCGGATCGAGACTGGGATTTGTCACTCCGTGTAAATGGAGAGGTATCTCTGGGCCCACTCGGTAGGACATCATCATATGCGCAATGTGACCAAGGAGTTGATCACGGGATGATGTGTTACGGAACGAGTAAAGTGACTTGCCGGTAACGAGATTGAACAAGGTATTGGATACCGACGATCGAATCTCGGGCAAGTAAAATACCGCTAGACAAAGGGAATTGAATACGGGATCGATTGAGTCCTTGACATCGTGGTTCATCCGATGAGATCATCGTGGAACATGTGGGAGCCAACATGGGTATCCAGATCCCGCTGTTGGTTATTGACCGGAGAACGTCTCGGTCATGTCTGCATGTCTCCCGAACCCGTAGGGTCTACACACTTAAGGTTCGATGACGCTAGGGTTATAAAGGAAGCTTGTATGTGGTTACCGAATGTTGTTCGGAGTCCCGGATGAGATCCCGGACGTCACGAGGAGTTCCGGAATGGTCCGGAGGTAAAGATTTATATATAGGAAGTCCTGTTTCGGCCATCGGGACAAGTTTCGGGGTCATCGGTATTGTACCGGGACCACCGGAAGGGTCCCGGGGGCCCACCGGGTGGGGCCACCTGCCCCGGGGGGCCACATGGGCTGTAGGGGGTGCGCCTTGGCCTACATGGGCCAAGGGCACCAGCCCCAAGAGCCCCATGTGCCTAGGGAACCCTAGAGGGAAGAGTCCTCAAGGGGGAAGGCACCTCCGAGGTGCCTTGGGAAGGATGGACTCCTCCCCCCCCCTCTTGGCCGCCGCACCAGATGCCATCTGGAGGCTGGCCGCCGCCCCTTGGGGTGGGAAACCCTAAAGGGGGCGCAGCCCTCCCCTTCCCCTATATATATGAGGCCTAGGGGCTGCCCATAACACGCGATTTGATCTCTCGTTGGTGCAGCCCTGCCCCTCTCCCTCCTCCTCTTCTCCCATGGTGCTTGGCGAAGCCCTGCGGGATTGCCACGCTCCTCCATCACCACCACGCCGTTGTGCTGCTGTTGGATGGAGTCTTCCTCAACCTCTCCCTCTCTCCTTGCTGGATCAAGGCGTGGGAGACGTCACCGGGCTGTACGTGTGTTGAACGCGGAGGTGCCGTCCGTTCGGCACTTGATCATCGGTGATCTGAATCACGACGAGTACGACTCCATCAACCCTGTTCACTTGAACGCTTCCGCTTAGCGATCTACAAGGGTATGTAGATGCACTCCCCTTTCTACTCGTTGCTGGTCTCTCCATAGATAGATCTTGGTGTTGCGTAGGAAATTTTTTGAATTTCTGCTACGTTCCCCTACACAAACCTAGTTAGTGTCGATGGTAACACCTAACTCTTGTGCGTGCTCTCAAGAACTTGAGCATTTCCATAATCATCAAGATTTTACCAATATCCGTGTCAAGGATCCTGGCAACACAACTTGCTACCATGATGAATACTGACGGACGATGCGGATGCGAAAGAAGATAACACCTTCTCAGATTTCACCTTGGCGGGGCCAAGGGAATAAAATCTGGATGATCGACCGAGAGATATTTAGCACTCCGATTCTAATGTTCTCCTTGATGTGCTAGCGTATCCCATTCATTGAAATGGTTTGGTATCTAGAACATCAAGTAAAAGGTCAGACTTCGGAAGACAAAAATCATGAGGCACAGCTAGGGAGTAAATCCTACGAAGTCCTTATGGGAAGGTGGCCAACTTCTTCAATCAAGATACTACAATAATAGGTCTTCCGACTGGGTGTGTTGGTCATGACATCCACTTTACCGGTTATCGAGGGACCAGTATTATAGTTTTTGGGAAATGTTCCAACCATTATATCTGCCTGAGATTCAGATCTGGTTGGTGTCAGGATATTCCAGACCCATCGAGTCTAGGAAGAAAAATGAAAGTTTGCAACACAATTCGACGAGATAACGTTGCGAGATTCTCGGGAAATGAACTACGATAGCAAGCTCCAAAACATGAGCTGGTTCTGCTACACATGTGTGAACACGCTGTCTCAGACAAACATGATCACATGGTAGTCTTACAATAAA
This sequence comes from Triticum aestivum, assembly GCF_018294505.1. Lineage (NCBI taxonomy): Eukaryota > Viridiplantae > Streptophyta > Magnoliopsida > Poales > Poaceae > Triticum > Triticum aestivum. Next base: position 17,912,819 of record NC_057806.1, read on the forward strand.
ACACTACCGAGTTCTGGTAGGGAACCATCATTGAGGATATAGGAATCTTGTGCACGAACTAGTATTTACACAGCAACTCCTTTCCCTTGAACAAATCAATCAGTGGCTTGGTGTGCTAGGGATACATATAGAATGAAGGTTGCAAATCTCCAAACCACAGAATACTTCGCACATGTGTATGACTGACTTGGGATGATTCCAGAGGAAGCAAAACTAACTTTCTCAAATCCACGGCGGCAACTTGCATCAGATGCACATGAATTAGAGAAAGTCACTTCTTACATCCGACATATGCTTCATGAGCTAGCATGAAGAAATGCTTTCTAAAGTTTCCAACACTAGCTTAATGTTCAACAAAATCATGGAGGAGACAAGGATGTTGTCGATGGGCTCAACAGCAATTCATCTGGGTTTCCTTTTAAAAGGGATTCCATAGTTAAGTGAACAAGTGATAGCATTGGTCAGACCCAAAAGATATAGTGGTGTATGCTCGAGGGATCAACCACGAGTAAGACAACATTACGAATATCGTTGGTTCTGGTTTGATTTGACGATAGCCCACACTCAAATCAAAGGATTGATAAGACAATAGGTCCAGCAACTGATCACAGGGACCAATCGATGAAGATATCATCTTTCTTCAACACACACTACACAAGAATATCCCTTTGGAACGAACTAAGTTAGGCAAGCTTTTATCTTCCAATTCTCCAAGTTGTTGTCTAGCTTAACCAACTAGCTCCGGGATATCCAACACAGATTCTTGGAGAAAGGGTGGTTCACAAGAAACCGACTTGATCACGAGCTCAACATAGCAGTCAGGGGACAACCTGGTAATACTTCCGAGAAGATATTCGGAAAATCACGAACCACCGGTATGTTACTAAGCTTGAGAACAATCTTGCTTTTTGAGGCAAGACGATATGATCAATAGAGCGAAGATTTGAAATAATCCTAACTCATCGATCGAGGAGTGCACCGAGAACAAGGACTAGGTATCACAATCAGTCTTAGGGTGACGATTCAATAATCAACACGCTAAGAATGAGGTTATCGTCCATTTAACTACCAAGCAACAGAGTTGCTAGCATTATTGATTTCACACGCCATGATTCACTTGTCGGCATTCCAGTTACAATAACACAGGAACCGAGGAATGAACAATGATGGCAAGAAGTATCACTGTAGCAAGAGTTCATAGGATGGTGTGCAATTCCTATAACAATCCCGATATAAAAGATGGTAATACTCCAAGGTAGAACAGAGCAAAAGCTAGATTGGCATTTTGATCTGCGGAGTACAATTGTTTCGACCCAATCCTAGATATGGAAGAGGTACTGGAGTTTGTTTCTCCTAGTCATTCCGCGATAGAATGGCTTGACGGACCACAAGAGTAGTAGGCATCGATAAACGAACGCACGCATACTCTTGACTATCAATTGATAGACAAAGGTCAGTAGACAACTAAAGAGGGACAACTCAAAGGAACATATAACTTTTTGAGTTGTGGATGCATAGATTAGTATGTCGAACCAAGTTCAACATAATTCTTCCGGATAACCCGTGCAGAACAATTGAGCTGGCAGAGTCACAATATAGCATAGAGGACTCATCGTGAGCACTCTGGTTGTGATTGTTCAGTTCAACGAGGAACTTCTGCCATAAGTAGTTCATGGTATTTGGAAGAAGAGGATACCACGGACTTCAAGGACTATCGCAAAGGTTACTAATATCCTAAAGGAACTAGCAAACCCTATCAACATGAAGTAAATAGAGTGAATCTCGGGTTCAGAACCCAGGAATAGAATACCTACTCCTAAGTAGCACCACGAGATGCTTTCGAGAATGATGGCCAGAATCTTCACACCGGGAACACAGATCATGGCTAGATTACTAGGTGACTCCCTAAAACACCTAGGGTCATAATAATAGCTCCAACATATATGTCAAGGCAATAATTTACCTCAACTCACCGATTAGTGTGGTTAATCTGGCCCAAAGGAACATCGGAACAGGAGGAAGCGATTTTGCAAATGCTTCAGACTATTCAGAAACCTGGGGTGACTCGGACAGCATAACAGCTGTAAATGCTCAAAAGATTTGAGACATGCTACAAATATGGTGGCATAACCACTCAAAAGCACAATATCAAGGTTTCGAGATCGACAATTAACATACGAAAGTAGTAGGAACTGAACTGAGACTTAAATCCAACAATCTATAAGTCTACTGATTAGTAACACGTGATCCTGATAGAAAGAAGAGATAGCCTAGTTCCTTAACCCCGTAGAAAAGATAAGATGACTCAGATCAAAAGGGCATAAGGTATAAGGAGTAAAAAGAGCCTTACGTTCCATCCCACAATCAATTCCCTTATATAACTAAAGAATTTCTAGACTCAACTTCGACCAGTTTGGCTTGGTAATCCTACAGGCAGTCAAGCTCTGATACCAACGCTGTCAGGACCCCGACTCAATGCCACATCGATCTAGCATGTAACACCTCATATCACTTTGCGGCCTCACGCACGGTATTCCCACGGGTATCGCCTTACCTTTGCCCGGGACCGTTTGCGCCTTTTGGCACACGTATATGATAGGGTCACTAGCATCCATATGATAAGGAGCCCGGGATGACATGGCTAGTCTTAAACCCAAAGTGGCACTAACTTACAGGGACAAGCATCCATGACCCAGCATCGAACGTGTCGGTCATCAGCGAGTGAATCCAGGCTGTAGCACTGGGCTAGCAGGACTCCGGTGAACCGGGCTGTAGCGGGCTAACAGGACTCCGGTATTCATCGCGTGACATTTCCCCGAAGGGACAGACACAGGAACGAAGAAGGACACATGCCGGCCAGCCTAAGTGTTCCGGAGCAGTAGCAAGCCACCATGGCTCAGTGGAAACACTAGGAGACATTTCCCGGTAAGAGAGGCTACTAAGGATAACAACTAGATAGCCAGATCCCACACATACCAAGCATTTCAATAACATACACACAATATGCTCGATATGTGCAAATACAACATGGCATCACAACATGACTCTACGACTCAAGTAATTTATTCAATAGGCTCCGAGGAGCGAGATATTACAAACATGGATCTCATGACCCAACAATCAGAGCATACAAGTCAAAGCACATGCGGAAGCTTATCATGTCTGGGTACAGACATCTATAAATGAAAAAGGCTGAGAAGCCTGACTATCTACCAGATCCTGCCGAGGGCACAAGATCGTAGCTGAGGTAACAAGCTAAACGTCGAAGTCCACGCGGAACTACTAGCGAGACTGAAGTCTCTCTGCAAAAACATAAAATATGCAAACGTGAGTACAAATGTACCCAACAAGACTTACATCAGAACTAACTACATATGCATCATTATCAACAAAGGGGGGGGGGGTGGGGTTTAACTGCAGCAAGCCAGCTTTGACTCGGTGGCTATCTTGAACTACGACTGCAAGTAACTCTTTTGGGGTGGCGCACACGAGTCCACATATTCACCATATCAATACACCACTATGGATCCACTCTCGTCTCCCTACGAGAACGCCGTCCATAGCACTCACGCTTATCTTGCGTATTTTAGAGTATCCACTTTCACTTGTCTATGAACTGATATAAGCAACCCAGAAGTCCTTTACCGCGGACACGGCTATTCGAATAGATGATGTTAACCCTGCAGGGGTGTACTTCTTCACACACGCTCTCACCACTTACCGCCGTTTACATGACATGTACTCGGCAACCTTCAAGCGGAAGCCCAACGTGGGTGTCGGCCACGGCCTACCTAAACACTCAAGTCTCTAGTCCAGGTTTATCGCCTATTCGGGTTCCATCCACGAGGAGATCTGGCCGGAGTTTCGCTCACAGCCCCAAACGATGTGAACAGGGTTCCCGAGACACCAAATGGGCGCCCGGTACACCGTGCCATGTGCCTACCGCATCACAGTCCACCCCTCCGGTCAGCGCTGCCCACGGCCTCCAGCATACTACAAACACCAGAAACTACTTGCAACTCCTGGACAGAGGACAAGGGTGATTAAGAAGCCGAGAGGGTCCATTGGTTTCGGGCCCAATGCGTGGTAGTAGCTGAATCATGGATCACAAACACAGAACTCAGTTCCTGAGGACGGCTGCAATGAGACAACCCACCATGTACTCCTACATGGCCTCTCACCGCTACCTTTACCAAATCGTATTCACACACTTAGCTCACACACAGTAGGACATGTTCACACACCTCTGATTCATCCCCGATGAATCAGACCTGACTCAACTCTAAGCAGTAGCAGGCATGACAAACAAGCATGAAAGAGTAGGCACAACAGGGCTCAAACAACTCCTACTCATGCTAGTGGGTTACATCTATTTACTGTGGCAATGACATGTCATGCAAAGGATAAAGGGGTTCAGCTATCGCAGCAAGTAACAAATGAATCGTTGTTGTCCTAATGCAGTAAAAGAGAGCAGGAGCGAGAGAGTAGGATTGTATCGGAATGAACAAGGGGGGTTTTGCTTGCCTGGCACTTCTGAAGATAACATTGAGTCTTCATCAGTGTCAATGATCAGAACGTCGGAACATCGTCTACCGGGAGGGAACAGATACCGGCAACAAAGAAGAAATACAATCAATGCAATGCACAATATGATGCATTCTCATGACATGGCAATATGAATGTGTTTTGAGCTAATGCAACTAGCAACAGATTAAATGAGGTTGGTTTGAATACAAGATTCAAATTCAAACTCCATATGTGATTATTCAAATGCCATTTAATTGATTTGTGCTATACAGCAGCTATAAGTTGTTCTAACATGCATGAAAACGGTACATATGGATTCCTTGAATTTTTCTGATAATTTTTCATATATAAATTATTTAATTTGGAGTTACGGTTAATTTTCTATGATTTATTGAAGTTTTAGCTATTTTCTGAAATTATTAAATCATTTAAGATTTATTTAAATTCCAGAAAGGAATTATTGCGTCAGCATGACCTCATAGTGACGTCAGCAGGTCAACAGGTCACTGTCCGGTCAAACCTGACAGTGGGTCCCGCGTGTCAGTGTAATTAGTTTAGTTAGAATTTAATTAAACTAAACTGGGTTAATTAACAGGGCTGGTCCCCACCTGTCAGTGACTCATCGGAGTCAACCAGGGCCCACCCGTGGTCAAAGTCAACGTCAGCTGCGCCGGCGTTTAGCCGCCGGCGAGCCCGACGCGGCGGCGAGAGTGGTTTTGGCCACTCCGACGACCAAAAGGGCCGTGGAGGGCATCTAGGTGGAGCTGGGGACGAGCCGAAGCTCTTGGTGGAGTTAGCTGGGGTCGGGGTGGCCGGAATCGGCTCCGGCGACGACTTAGGTGGCCGCCGGAGTTCGGTTGCGCGCGGGATCACGTTTCAGTGCGTAGAAGAGCGGGGCAAGGGGCTAGAAGGGTGCTACGCATCGCGAGGAGTAGGTTGGACACTCCAGGGTGACCATTTGGTCACCGGAGCATCGTCGACGGGGAGCTCAGGCGGCGGTGCATCTCGGTCATAAAGGGGGTGATGGCTACGGCAATCAAACGAAGAGGGGAAGAGGGGGAAACGGTGGCGGAGCTCACAGCGGGTGCAGCGGTGGCCTCGGCGAGGTCGGGGACGGTCCGGAGCCGACGAATTTGACGGTGATGGCCGGCGGGTCCGAGGTAGAAGACGAGCTCGGTGAGGCCGTTCGGGGGCTTCTGGAGGGGCAAGGCTTGGTGAGGTGGGTCGAGGACGGAGTGGCGGAGCTTGTGGGCTAGTCGGGGAAGCGAGGGAGGCCCGGTGGCCGTGGTGGCAGTGGACGGCGGCGACGAGCTCCGCTCGGTGGCTGCGTGCGAGAAACAGAGGAGGGGGGGGGGGAGGAGCGAGGAGAGTGAGAAGGGTCGGGGGGTTGCGTGGCGTCGCGGACGGGGTCCAGGGCGACGAGAGGAAGGCGGCAAGCAGGAGGTGGCCGGGGCATCGCCAGCGCTCGCCACCGAGCTGCTTCGGGGCGAGGGGAGGAAGACGACAGGGGGGGGGGAACGCCTGGTGGGCTGGGCCTCACAGGAGCTGGGCCGGCTGGGCTACCAGGTGAGCGCCAGGTAAGGTTTCTCTCCTCTCTGCTTTTCCTATTTCTGTTTTATTTATTTATTTTGTTCTGTGTTGTTTTAGTTTAGTAAAATACTAAACCATTTTATAAAATCCTGAAAATAGTTATGTGGCTAGAACTAAAATATACCAAACCACATAAAATGTTCCAGTATTATTGGACATATATTATTTATATATCAAATATATATCCAATGCAAATAGTTATTTATTTAATTCAAAGGCCCAAAATAATTAACTCTGAGATACCAAAAATATTGTTTTCAGTTTTACCTCTTTGCAATATTTTCAGAGGCTAAGAGGAACATTTTCTTGGACTTCTTTGAGAAGATTTTAATGTTGATCATTTTTAGAAGGTTTCTGAGGCTTTGAAAATCCCTCAATTCAAATTTCAGTTGAATTAAAACATGATGCTCACATGAGGTCTGGCCTAGTGCATAACAGGACCAGGGATGTGACATTTTGGATCTTCAAACCTAGGCGGTTGTGCAACATACACTTCTTCTTCAATCTTGCCATTGAGAAAGGCACTCTTCACATCCATTTGATATAAAAGTATGTTATGATGATTTGCATAAGCCAGCAGTATGCGTATGGCTTCAAGTCTAGCCACAGGAGCAAATGTTTCATCGAAGTCAATGCCTTCCACTTGAGTATATCCTTGAGCAACGAGACGAGCTTTGTTTCTGACTACTTGACCATGCTCATCTTGCTTGTTGCGGTATATCCATTTGGTGCCTATTATATTGTGCTTCCGTGGATCAGGACGCTTAACCAGTTCCCATACATTGTTCAGCTCAAACTATTGAAGCTCTTCTTGCATAGCTTGAATCCATTCAGGTTCTATGAAGGCTTCTTCAACTTTCTTGGGTTCTGAAATTGAGATGAATGCGAAGTGCCCACAGAAATTTGCCAGCTGAGTTGCCCTTGAACGAGTGAGTGGACCAGGTGCATTGATGCTATCAATTATTCTGTCAATCTGCACTTCATTGGCAACACGAGGATGTATATGGCGAAGACTTTGTTCTTGCTGGTCTGTGTTGTTGTTGGGAGGAATGTCTTCAGGCTGAGCATTGTCTTCATGTGGATCAGGTGCTGAGATGATAAGTTCTTCTTCAGGATGAGCTTCAGAAGGTACAATCTCTCTAGTTCCCATTAGCTTGATTGATTCACTAGGTGGAACTTCATCTAGCACATTTGGCAGTTGCTCTCTTTGTGAACCATTGGTCTCATCGAACCGCACATCCACTGTTTCAACCACTTTGTAATGAAAGAGATTGAAGACTCTGTAGGAGTGCGAATCCTTTCCATATCCAAGCATAAAACTCTCATGTGCTTTTGGTGCAAACTTTGAGGTGTGGTGTGGGTCCTTGATCCAGCACCTTGCGCCAAATACTCTGAAGTAACTGACATTTGTCTTCTTGCCAGTTAGGAGTTCATAAGATGTCTTGTTCAGAAGCTTGTGAAGATAAACACGATTGATTGTATGGCATGCAGTGTCAATGGCTTCAGGCCAGAATTTTCTTGGAGTCTTGTATTCATCTAGCATCGTTCTGGCCATCTCAATGAGTGTTCTGTTCTTGCGTTCAACGACGCCATTCTGCTGTGGCGTGTACAGGGCTGAGAATTCATGTGTGATGCCCAAGGTATCAAGATATGTATCAAGGCTAGTGTTCTTGAATTCAGTGCCATTGTCACTTCTGATGTGCTTTATCTTGGCGCCATAGTTGTTCATTGCTCGATTGGCGAAGCGTCTGAAGACATCCTGCACTTCAGTCTTGTAAAGGATTATGTGCACCCAAGTATATCTGGAATAATCATCAACAATGACAAAGCCATAGAGGCAAGCAGTAGTGGAAAAAGTTGAGTAGTGAGTGGGACCAAAAAGATCCATGTGAAGCAGTTCGAAGGGTCGAGTAGTGGTCATGATTGTCTTCGAGGGATGTTTTGCCCTCGTCATATTCCCTGCTTCACAGGCACCGCATAAGTGATCTTTCTTGAACTTGACGCCCTCGATGCCTATGACATGCTTCTTCTTTGCAAGGGTGTGGAGGTTCCTCATGCCAGCATGCCCAAGCCTCCGATGCCAAAGCCAGCATTCTGAAGCTTTTGCCAGAAGACATACTGCAAGCTGTGGCCCTGCTGAGAAATCTACCACATACAAATCATCTTTCCGATACCCTTCAAACACTAGAGACTTGTCAGATTCCATTAGTACCAGGCAACGATATTTTCCAAATATTACGATCATGTTCAAATCGCAAAGCATTGAGACAGACATTAAGTTGAAGCCAAGGGATTCAACAAGCATGACTTTATCCATGTGTTGATCCTTTGAGATTGCAACTCTACCTAGACCCAATACCTTACTTTTACCAGTGTCAGCAAATGTGATGTGGCTCTTGTCGGATGGACGTTAGGTTGAGTCCATAAGAAGGCTTCTTTTGCCAGTCATGTGATTTGTACACCCACTGTCAATAATCCATTCTGAAGACTCTGAAGACGCTGGTGTCGTACCCTACAGTGCAGTTAGGGGGATAGGCTTCACGAAGAGAATTGTGAAGCAAAAACATTTGACGAACCAGTGGGTTATGAAAACTTAGATCCAGATTAGGACTAATAGGGAGAGTAGCATGCGATTCAGGAACGAAATACATAGTGATGCCATTCGGGCATTTGATCTTGCGCCCTACAAGATTTTAAGGTCCCCAGCAATAGCGTCAGAAGATTTTGGTTTTCTGCTGGAGACCTTTCCCTGCAAAAGAGAGTTAAGCTTTCTTAGCCACCCACATCTTCAAGGGTGGCTTAGAAGCAATAAGTCTAAGTGCAGCATCTGAGAATTTTGGCTTTGGAGCCCTAGCAAACAGTCTAGCAGGCGGACAATAGTACTCATAAGAATAGGCAGAATAGTTCTTGGTCATATGAACATGGCGGTTTGATGAACCGTTCTCATATTCATATGACTGAGTATGGTTTCCCTGCAAAACATTTGCATTAGTGCGACTCAGGTGAGTCCTCTGTCTGTATGAAGCCTTTGGACCGTATGAAGCCTTTGGTCTGAGGTTTGTCTTCTTCATGTGAGGTGTCATGAAGACATTCACAGGAAGATTTTCCAGACACTTTTTCGGAACCCAGATCTTCTTCATAGGCGGTCCATTCCTGCAGTTAGTACCAATGTACCTGGCAAACACTTCACCATTCTGATTCTTAAACAGTTTATAGTTTGCATCAAAGGATTCATCAATGATAATGGGGTTAGCACAAGTGAAGCCAGATAGATTGGATGGATCTGCTGAAGGTTCCTTTGCAGCAACCCATGTGGTTTTGGGGTACTGCTCAGGTTTCCAGTAAGAGCCATCTGCATTTATTTTCCTTACGAACCCAACACCCTCTTTCCTAGGGTTTCGGTTCAGAATCTGCTTCTTGAGGACATCACATAATGTCTGATGCCCTTTAAGACTTTTGTACATCCCTGTTTCAAGCAATGTCTTCAACCTAGCATTCTCATCAGCAATAGCAGTGGTATCCTCAGCAGAGGGGTTAGTTACCACTTCAACAGTTGAAGATATTGCAACAGCAGTAGCAGTGGAACATTCAACAACAGAAGTAGCATTATCACGCTCAATGCATTTAAGACATGGTGGTTCAAATCCTTCCTGAGCGGAACTGATCTGTTCGGCGCGAAGTGACTCGTTTTCCTTTTGAAGATCTTCATGAGCCGCTCTCAATTTCTCAAGATCTTGCTTCCTTTGAAGATAATCATAGGAAAGCTTTTCATGAGTTGTTGAGAGAGTATCATGACGATCTTCAAGTTCCTGATACTTAACGTGAAGATTTTTTATGTCTTCAATTAAGGATTCAGATCGAGTCATTTCAGCACCCAACAGATCATCGCTTCTGTCTAACAGTTTTTGAATATGTTCCATGGCTTTCTGTTGTTCAGTAGCAATTTTAGCAAGTGTTTTGTAGCTGGGTTTTGAATCACAATCAGAGTCATCATCACTAGATGTTTGATAGTGAGTAGTGCGTTTGTTTACCTTGGCACCGCGTGCCATGAAGCAGTAGGTAGGAGTGGAGTAGTCCTTGTCATTTGCATAGGTGTCGGTGATGAAGTCATTGTCTTCAGTGTTGAAGATGGACTTAGCGACGTATGCTGTAGCCAGACTTGCAATGCCAGAATCAGACTCCTCCTCAGACTCCACCTCTGCCTCCTCAGAAGCGGACTCCTCCTCTGAATCCATTTCCTTGCCAACAAACGCACGTGCCTTGCCAGATGAGCTCTTCTTGTGTGATGAAGACTTTGAGGAAGACTTGGAAGAAGAGTTTGAGTATTTCTTCTTCTTCTTGTCGTCAGAGTCATATTCCTTGCTCTTCTTCTTCTTTCTGTTCTCATTGTCCCACTGTGGACACTCAGAGATGAAGTGTCCAGTTTTCTTGCACTTGTGGCATGTTTTCTTCTTGTAGTCATGAGCAGAAGCTTCATCATTCCTTGAGCTTGATCGTGAAGACTTTCTGAAGCCTTTCTTCTTGGTGAATTTTTGGAACTTCTTCACTAGCATTGCAAGTTCCCTTCCAATGTCTTCAGGATCATCAGAACTGCTGTCAGATTCTTCTTCAGATGAGGAAACAGCTTTTGCCTTCAAGGCACGAGTTCGCCCATAGTTTGGACCGTAGATATCTCTTTTCTCAGAAAGCTGAAACTCATGTGTGTTGAGCCTCTCAAGTATGTCAGACGGATCGAGTGTCTTGAAATCAGGACGTTCTTGAATCATCAGGGCTAGGATGTCAAACGAACTATCAAGTGATCTCAGCAGCGTCTTGACGATTTCATGTTTGGTGATCTCAGTAGAGCCGAGGGCTTGAAGCTCATTTGTGATGTCAGTGAGCCGGTCAAATGTGTGCTGGACATTCTCATTGTCATTTCGCTTGAAGCGGTTGAAGAGGTTGCGAAGAACACTGATTCTCTGATCTCTCTGGGTTGAGATGCCTTCATTGACCTTGGAGAGCCAGTCCCAGACCAGCTTGGATGTCTTCAAGGCACTCACACGGCCATACTGTCCTTTGGTCAGATGACCACAGATGATATTCTTGGCAGTAGAGTCCAGTTGAGTGAACTTCTTGACATCAGCAGCAGTGACACCTTCTCCAGCCTTGGGAACGCCGTTCTCGACGACATACCATAGGTCGACGTAAATGGCTTCAAGATGCATGCACGTCTTATTTTTCCAATAGGGATATTCAGTTCCATCGAAGACGGGGCAAGCAGCGGAGACTTTAATTATCCCTGCGGTCGACATAGCTAAAACTCCAGGTGGTTAAACCGAATCACACAGAACAAGGGAGCACCTTGCTCTGATACCAATTGAAAGTGCGTTATATCGACTAGAGGGGGGGTGAATAGGCGATTTTTATGGAAGTCTTCAAAACGTGGAAGTTATGAAGACAAACAGTGGAGATGAGCCTATTACTATGCATCGGAAGTTAGACTACACTAGGCAAGCCATGGTCAAGTATTCAATAGAGTGAAAGCACAATGACAAATAGCTGCAATGTAGTAAGGATCAGGTAGGAAGATTTTATGAAGCCAAACAGATCATACAGTCACGTTGTGAAGACAAAAGATAGAGCAAGCATGCAATGACTTCACAATGAGTAACAGTAAGAAAAAGGAAGTGAAGATGAAACCAGTGACTCGTTGAAGACAATGATTTGTTGGACCAGTTCCAGTTGCTGTGACAACTGTACGTCTGGTTGGAGCGGCTAGGTATTTAAACCTTAGGACACACAGTCCCGGACACCCAGTCCTGAACACGCAGCTCAGGACACCCAGTCCTCACCGTATTCTCCTTGAGCTAAGGTCACACAGACCTCGCCCAATTACTCTGTTAAGTCTTCAAGGTAGACTCCCAAACCTTCACAGACTTCGTTCTCCGGCAATCCACAATGTCTCTTGGATGCTCAGAACGCGACGCCTAACCGGCTGGAGGATGCACAGTCCTCAAGTGTAATAAGTCTTCAGATCACTCAGACAAGAAGACTGAAGTGATGCCCAATTCTCTCTAGCTCTGGGTGGTTAGGGCTTTATCCTCGCTAGGAATTCTCTCTCTCAAAGGCTTCGAGGTGGGTTGCTCTCAAACGACAAAAGCCGTGTACTGAATCTGAGCAGCCAACCGTTTATGGTTGTAGGGGGTGGGCTATATATAGCCACTTGGCAATCCGACCTGATTTGTCCGAAATGACCCTGGGTCACTAAGGAACTGACACGTGTTCCAACGGTCAGATTTCAAACTCACACGACAACTTTACTTGGGCTACAAGCAAAGCTGACTTGTCCGACTCTAGACAAGATTTGCTCTCATAGTCTTCACTTGAAGACATAGGTTTTGAATTAGGCATCACTTCAGTCATTCTGACTGGTCTCTTGGACCCCACTTAACAGTATGGTGGTTCCTATGACTCAACACAAATGAAAGAGAACTACGAAAGATCTAAGTCTTCGAGTTCCATAGGCTTCACGTGGTGTCTTCTCTTGTCATAGTCTTCAATGTGAATATCTTCATATACCACCATTGACTTCAATGTCTTCGTACATTTTTAGGGGTCATCTCTGGTAGTAAAACCGAATCAATGAGGGACTTCTACCTGTGTTATCCTGCAATTCTCACAAACACATTAGTCCCTCAGCTAGGTTTGTCGTCAATACTCCAAAACCAACTAGGGGTGGCACTAGATGCACTTACAGAAAGACCCAAAGCGAAAGAGATGTTTATTTGCTGCCATTTGGCCAGCCCAAAAGTGCGAGTCACCAGGTTTCCAATATGCCTGGGACACCGCCTTTTGGCCTAGATACTTGTTGTGCAGCATAGTTTGCCAAACTGAAGGAAATATGCCCTAGAGGCAATAATAAAGTTGTTATTTATATTTCTTTATATCATGATAAATGTTTATTATTCATGCTAGAATTGTATTAACCGGAAACTTAGTACATGTGTGAATACATAGACAAATAGAGTGTCACTAATATGCCTCTACTTGACTAGCTCGTTAATCAAAGATGGTTAAGTTTCCTAGCCATGGACAAAGAGTTGTCATTTGATAAACGGGATCACATCATTAGATAATGATGTGATTGACTTGACCCTGTTGGGGAACGTAGTAATTTCAAAAAATTTCCTACGCACACGCAAGATCATGGTGATGCATAGCAACGAGATGGGAGAGTGTTGTCTACGTACCCTCGTAGACCGTAAGCGGAAGCGTTATATCAACCCAGTTGATGTAGTCGAACGTCTTCATGATCCAACCGATCCAAGCACCGAAAGCACGGCACCTCCAAGTTCTGCACACGTACGGCTCGGTGACGTCCTCGCCTTCTCGATCCAGCAAGAGGGGCGAAGTAGTAGATGAGTTCCGGCAGCACGACGGCGTGGTGAAGGTGTTGGTGAAGAACAATCTTCGCAGGGCTTCGCCTAAGCACTACGAAAACTATGACGGAGGATAAACTAGAGGAGACAGGGTTTCCGGCACACGGCTTGGTGTTTATTGGTCTGTCTTGGGTGCTAGCCCTACCCCTCTATTTATATGTTGAGCCCTGGGGTCGAAATTTGGAGTAAAAGCCTCCACAAAGTCGGTTTCACCCGAAAGGCAAGAATCCTTCTCGGACTCCAGGGCCAGACGCCAGGGTTCCCAGCGTCTGGGCCCAGACGCCAGGGACCCTGGCGTCTGGCCTCTGGACTCTGCAAAACTTCCTTTTGCACTTTTCAAAAACCTCATGGGCTTTCCCCTTTGGCCCAGATAAAGTGTTCTCGTGCCCAAACATTTCGGGAAACATCCGGAACCCCTTCTAGTGAATTCCGGAACCCTTCCGGAGATCAAACACTACTATCCACATATCAATCTTTACTTTCGGACCATTCCGGAGTTCCTCGTCATATCCGTGATCTCATCCAAAACTCCGAACAACATTCGGTCACCAACATACATAACTCATAGTACTATATCGTCAACGAACGTTAAGCGTGCGGACCCTACGGGTTCGAGAACTATGTAGACATGACCGAGACACCTCTCTTGTCAATAACCAATAGCGGGACCTGGATTCCCATATTGGCTCCTACATATTCTACGAAGATCTTTATCGGTCAGACCGCATAACAATATACGTTGTTCCCTTTGTCATCGGTATGTTACTTGCCCGAGATTCGATCGTCGGTATCTCAATACCTAGTTCAATCTCGTTACCGGCAAGTCTCTTTACTCGTCTCGTAATCATCATGTCGCAACTAACTCATTAGTTGCAATGCTTGCAAGGCTTGAGTGATGTGCATTACAGAGAGGGCCCAGAGACACCTCTCCGACAATCGGAGTGACAAATCCTAATCTCAAAATACGCCAACCCAACAAGTACCTTCGGAGACACCTGTAGAGCACCTTTATAATCACCCAGTTACGTTGTGACGTTTGGTAGCACACAAAGTGTTCCTCCGGTAAACGGGAGTTGCATAATCTCATAGTCATAGGAACATGTATAAGTCATGAAGAAAGCAATAGCAACATACTAAACGATCGGGTGCTAAGCTAACGGAATGGGTCAAGTCAATCACATCATTCTCCTAATGATGTGATCCCGTTAATCAAATGACAACTCATGTCTATGACTAGGAAACTTAACCATCTTTGATCAACGAGCTAGTCAAGTAGAGGCATACTAGTGACACTCTGTTTGTCTATGTATTCACACATGTATTATGTTTCCGGTTAATACAATTATAGCATGAATAATAAACATTTATCATGATATAAGGAAATAAATAATAACTTTATTATTGCCTCTAGGGCATATTTCCTTCAGTCTCCCACTTGCACTAGAGTCAATAATCTACTTCACATCACCATGTGATTTAACACCAATGGTTCACATCTTTATGTGATTAGTTCACATCTCCATGTGACTAATACCCAAAGGGTTTACTAGATTCAATAATCTAGTTCACATCGCTATGTGATTAACACCCAAAGAGTGATCATGTTTTGCTTGTGAGAGAAATTTAGTCAACGGGTCTGCCAAATTCAGATCCGTATGTATTTTGCAAAATTCTATGTCTACAATGCTCTGCACGGAGCTACTCTAGCTAATTGCTCCCACTTTCAATATGTATCCAGATTGAGACTTAGAATCATCTGGATTAGTGTCAAAAACTTGCATCGACGTAACCCTTTACGACAAACCTTTTTGTCACCTCCATAATCGAGAAATATTTCCTTATTCCACTAAGGATAATTTTGACCACTGTCCAGTGATCTACTCTTAGATCACTATTGTACTCCCTTGCTTAACATAGTGTAGGGTATACAATAGATCTGGTACACAGCATGGCATACTTTATAGAACCTATGGCCAAGGCATAGGGAATGACTTTCATTCTCTTTCTATCTTCTGCCGTGGTCAGGCTTTGAGTCTTACTCAATTTCACACCTTGTAACACAGGCAAGAACTCTTTCTTTGACTGTTCCATTTTGAACTACTTCAAAATCTTGTCAAGGTATGTACTCATTGAAAAAAACTTATCAAGCGTCTTGATCTATCTCTATAGATCTTGATGCTCAATATGTAAGCAGCTTCACCGAGGTCTCTCTTTGAAAAACTCCTTTCAAACACTCCTTTATGCTTTGCAGAATAATTCTACATTATTTCCGATCAACAATATGTCATTCACATATACTTATCAGAAATGCTGTAGTGCTCCCACTCACTTTCTTAAATACAGGCTTCACCGCAAGTCTGTATAAAACTATATGCTTTGATCAACTTATCAAAGCGTGTATTCCAACTCCGAGATGCTTGCACCGGTCCATTGATGGATCGCTAGAGCTTGCATATTTTCTTAACACCTTTAGGATTGACAAAACCTTCTAGTTGCATCATATACAACTCTTCTTTAAGAAATCCATTAAGGATTGCAGTTTTGTTATCCATTTGCCAGATTTCATAAAATGCGGCAATTGCTAACATGATTCGGACAGACTTAAGTATAGATACGAGTGAGAAACTCTCATCGTAGTCAACACCTTTGAAGTTGTCGGAAACCATTTTGCGAAAATTCTAGCTTTGTAGATAGTAACACTACTATCAGCGTCTGTCTTCCTCTTGAAGATCCATTTATTTTCTATGGCTTGCCGATCATCGGGCAAGTCAACCAAAGTCCACACTTTGTTCTCATACATGGATCCCATCTCAGATTTCATGGCCTCAAACCATTTCGCGGAATCTGGGCTCATCATCGCTTCCTCATAGTTCGTAGGTTCGTCATGGTCTAGTAACATAACTTCCAGAACAAGATTACCGTACCAGTCTGGTGCGGATCTTACTCTGGTTGATCTACGAAGTTCAGTAGTAACTTGTTCTGAAGTTTCATGATCATCATCATTATCTTCCTCACTAATTGGTGTAGAAGTCACATGAACAGATTTCTGTGATGAACTACTTTCCAATAAGGGAGCAGGTACAGTTACCTCATCAAGTTGTACTTTCCTCCCACTCACTTCTTTCGAGAGAAACTCCTTCTTTAGAAAGGATCCATTCTTAGCAACGAATGTCTTGCCTTTGGATTTATGATAGAAGGTGTACCCAACAGTCTTCTTTGGGTATCCTATGAAGACATATTTCTCCGATTTGGGTTTGAGCTTATCAGGATGAAACTTTTTCATATAAGCATCACAACCCCAAACATTAAGAAACGACAACTTTGGTTTCTTGCCAAACCACAATTCAGATTGTGTCGTCTCAACGGATTTAGATGGTGCCCTTTTTAACGTGAATGCAGCTGTCTTTAATGCATAACCCCAAAACGATAGTGGTAAACCGGTAAGAAACATCATAGATTGCACTATATCCAATAAAGTACGGTTATGACATTCGGACACACCATTATGCTGTGGTGTTCCAGGTGGCATGAGTTTGTGAAACTATTCCACATTGTTTTAATTGAAGACCAAACTCGTAACTCAAATATTCGTCTCCGCGATCAGATCGTAGAAACCTTATTTTTCTTGTTACGATGATTTTCCACTTCACTCTGAAATTCTTTGAACTTTTCAAATGTTTCACCAAGTAGATATACCTATATCTGCTCAAATCATCTGTCAAGGTCAAAAAATAATGATACCCGCTGCAAGCCTTAATATTCATCGGACCACATACATCAGTATGTATGATTTCCAACAAATCTTTTGCTTGTTTCATTGTTCCGGAGAACGGCGTTTTAGTCATCTTGCCCAAAAGGCATGGTTCGCAATCATCAAGTGATTCATAATCAAGTGATTCCAAAATCCCATCAGCATGGAGTTTCTTCATGCGCTTTACACCAATATGACTTAAATGGCAGTGGCACAAATCAGTTGCACCGTCATTATTAACTTTGCATCTTTTGGCTTCAATATTATGAATATGTGTATCACTATGATCGAGATCCAACAAACCATTTTGTTGGTGTGTATGACCATAGAAGGTTTTATTCATGTAAAAAGAACAATAATAGTTCTCTAACTTAAATGAATAAATGTATTGCAATAATCATGATCAAATCATATTCATGCTCAACGCAAACACCAAATAACACTTATTTAGTTTCAACACTAATCCCGAAAGTATAGGGAGAGTGCGATGATGATCATATCAATCTTGGAACTACTTCCAACACACATCGTCACTTCACCCTTAACTAGTTTCTGTTCATTCTGCAACTCACGTTTCGAGTTACTACTCTTTAGCAACTGAACCAGTATCAAATACCGAGGGGTTGCTACGAACACTAGTAAAATACACATCAATAATCTCTATATCAAATATACCTTTGTTCACTTTGCCATCCTTCTTATCCACCAATTACTTGGGGTAGTTCCGCTTTTAGTGACCAGTCCCTTTGCAGTAGAAGCACTCAGTCTCAGGCTTAGGTCCAGACTTGGGCTTCTTCAGTTGAGCAGCAACTTGCTTGCCGTTCTTCTTGAAGTTCCCCTTCTTCCCTTTGCCCTTTTCTTGAAACTAGTGGTCTTGTTAACCATCAACACTTGATGTTTTTCTTGATTTCTACCTTCATTGATTTCATCATCATGAAAAGCTCGGGAGTCGTTTTTGTCATCCCTTGCATATTATAGTTCATCACGAAGTTCTACTAACTTGGTGATGGTGACTAGAGAATTCTGTCAATCACTATTTTATCTGGAAGATTAACTCCCACTTGATTCAAGCGATTGTAGTACCCAGACAATCTGAGCACATGCTCACTAGTTGAGCGATTCTCCTCCTTCTTTTAGCTATAGAACTTGTTGGAGACTTCATATCTCTCAACTCGGGTATTTGCTTGAAATATTAACTTCAACTCCTGGAACATCTCATATGGTCCATGACGTTCAAAATGTTTTTGAAGTCCCGATTCTAAGCCGTTAAGCATGGTGCACTAAACTATCAAGTAGTCATCATATTGACCTAGCCAAACATTCATAATGTCTGCATCTGCTCCTGCAATAGGTCTGTCACCAAGCGGTGCATCAAGGACATAATTCTTCTGTGCAGCAATGAGGATAAACCTCAGATCACGGATCCAATCCGCATCATTGCTACTAACATCTTTCAACACAATTTTCTCTAGGAACATATCAAAATAAACATATGAAAGCAACAACGCGAGCTATTGATCTACAACATAGATATGCTAATACTACCAGGACTAAGTTCATGATAAATTAAAGTTCAATTAATCATATTACTTAAGAACTCCCACTTAGATAGACATCCCTCTAATCATCTAAGTGATCACGTGATCCAAATCAACTAAACCATAACCGATCATCACGTGAAATGGAGTAGTTTCAATGGTGAACATCACGATGTTGATCATATCTAATATATGATTCACGCTCGACCTTTCGGTCTCCGTGTTTCGAGGCCATATCTGCATATGCTAGGCTCGTCAAGTTTAACCTGAGTATTCTGCGTGTGCAAAACTGGCTTGCACCCGTTGTAGATGGACGTAGAGCTTATCACACCTGATCATCACGTGGTGTATGGGCACGACGAACTTTGGCAACGGTGCATACTCAGGGAGAACACTTTTATCTTGAAATTTAGTGAGAGATCATCTTATAATGCTACCGTCAATCAAAGCAAGATAGGATGCATAAAAGATAAACATCACATGCAATCAATATAAGTGATATGATATGGCCATCATCATCTTGTGCTTGTGATCTCCATCTCCGAAGCACCGTCATGATCACCATCTTCACCGGCGCGACACCTTGATCTCCATCGTAGCATCATTGTCGTCTCGCCAATCTTATGCTTCTACGACTATCGCTACCACTTAGTGATAAAGTAAAGCATTACAGGGCGATTGCATTGCATACAATAAAGCGACAACCATATGGCTCCTGCCAGTTGCCGATAACTCGGTTACAAAACATGATCATCTCATACAATAAAATTTAGCATCATGCCTTGACCATATCACATCACAACATGCCCTGCAAAAACAAGTTAGACGTCCTCTACTTTGTTTGTTGCAAGTTTTACGTGGCTGCTACGGGCTTAAGCAAGAACCGATCTTACCTACGCATCAAAACCACAACGATAGTTTGTCAAGTTGGTGCTGTTTTAACCTTCGCAAGGACCGGGCGTAGCCACACTCGGTTCAACTAAAGTTGGAGAAACTGACACCCGCCAGCCACCTGTGTGCAAAGCACGTCGGTAGAACCAGTCTCGCGTAAGCGTACGCGTAATGTCGGTCCGGGCCGCTTCATCCAATAATACCGCCGAACCAAAGTATGACATGCTGGTAAGCAGTATGACTTATATCGCCCACAACTCACTTGTGTTCTACTCGTGCATATAACATCAACACATAAAACCTAGGCTCGGATGCCACTGTTGGGGAACGTAGTAATTTCAAAAAATTTCCTACGCACACGCAAGATCATGGTGATGCATAGCAACGAGATGGGAGAGTGTTGTCTACGTACCCTCGTAGACCGTAAGCGGAAGTGTTATATCAACGCGGTTGATGTAGTCAAACGTCTTCACGATCCGACCGATGCAAGCACCAAAAGCACGACACCTCCGAGTTCTGCACACGTACGGCTCGGTGACGTCCTCGCCATCTCGATCCAGCAAGAGGGGCGAAGTAGTAGATGAGTTCCGGCAGCACGACGGCGTGGTGATGGTGTTGGTGAAGAACAATCTTCGCAGGGCTTCGCCTAAGCACTATGAAAACTATGACGGAGGATAAACGAGAGGAGACAGGGTTGCCGGCACACGACTTGGTGTTTATTGGTCTGTCTTGGGTGCTAGCCCTACCCCTCTATTTATATGTTGAGCCCTGGGGTCGAAACTTGGAGTAAAAGCCTCCACAAAGTCGGTTTCACCCGAAAGGCAAGAGTCCTTCTCGGACTCCAGGGCCAGACGCCAGGGTTCCCAGCGTCTGGGCCCAGACGCCAAGGACCCTGGCGTCTGGCCTCTGGACTCCGCAAAACTTCCTTTTGCGCTTTCCAAAAACCTTGTGGGCTTTCCCCTTTGGCCCAGATAAAGTGTTCTCGTGCCCAAACATTTCGGGAAACATCCATAACCCCTTCCGGTGAATTCCGGAACCCTTTCGGAGATCAAACACTACTATCCACATATCAATCTTTACTTCCGGACCATTCCGGAGTTCCTCGTCATGTCCGTGATCTCATCCAAAACTCCGAACAACATTCGGTCACCAACATACATAACTCATAGTACTATATCATCAACGAACGTTAAGCGTGCGGACCCTACGGGTTCGAGAACTATGTAGACATGACCGAGACACCTCTCTTGTCAATAACCAATAGCAGGACCTGGATGCCCATATTGGCTCCTACATATTCTACGAAGATCTTTATCGGTCAGACCGCATAACAATATACGTTGTTCCCTTTGTCATCAGTATGTTACTTTCCCGAGATTCGATCGTCGGTATCTCAATACCTAGTTCAATCTCATTACCGGCAAGTCTCTTTACTCATTCCGTAATACATCATCTCGCAACTAACTCATTAGTTGCAATGCTTGCAAGGCTTCAGTGATGTGCATTACCGAGAGGGCCCAGAGATACCTCTCTGACAATCAGAGTGACAAATCCTAATCTCAAAATACGCCAACCCAATAAGTACCTTCGGAGACACCTGTAGAGCACCTTTATAATCACCCAGTTACGTTGTGACTTTTGGTAGCACACAAAGTGTTCCTCCGGTAAACGGGAGTTGCATAATCTCATAGTCATAGGAACATGTATAAGTCATGAAGAAAGAAATAGCAACATACTAAACGATCGGGTGCTAAGCTAACAGAATGGGTCAAGTCAATCACATCATTCTCCTAATGATGTGATCCCGTTAATCAAATGACGACTCATGTCTATGGCTAGGAAACTTAACCATCTTTGATCAACGAGCTAGTCAAGTAGAGGCATACTAGTGACACTCTGTTTGTCTATGTATTCACACATGTATTATGTTTCCGGTTAATACAATTATAGCATGAATAATAAACATTTATCATGATATAAGGAAATAAATAATAACTTTATTATTGCCTCTAGGGCATATTTCCTTCAGTCTCCCACTTGCACTAGAGTCAATAATCTAGTTCACATCACCATGTGATTTAACAACAATAGTTCACATCTTTATGTGATTAGTTCACATCTCCATGTGACTAATACCCAAAGGGTTTACTAGATTCAATAATCTAGTTCACATCGCTATGTGATTAACACCCAAAGAGTGATCATGTTTTGCTTGTGAGAGAAATTTAGTTAACGGGTCTGCCAAATTCAGATCCATATGTATTTTGCAAAATTCTATGTCTACAATGCTCTGCACGGAGCTACTCTAGCTAATTGCTCCCACTTTCAATATGTATCCAGATTGAGACTTAGAATCATCTGGATTAGTGTCAAAAACTTGCATCGACGTAACCCTTTACGACAAACCTTTTTGTCACCTCCATAATCGAGAAATATTTCCTTATTCCACTAAGGATAATTTTGACCGCTGTCCAGTGATATACTCTTAGATCACTATTGTACTCCCTTGCTTAACATAGTGTAGGGTATACAATAGATCTGGTACACAGCATGGCATACTTTATAGAACCTATGGCCAAGGCATAGGGAATGACTTTCATTCTCTTTCTATCTTCTGCCGTGGTTAGGCTTTGAGTCTTACTCAATTTCACACCTTGTAACACAGGCAAGAACTCTTTCTTTGACTGTTCCATTTTGAACTACTTGCCCTTACAAACTCCTTGGTTCAACTCCACAATCTTGTCGGATGCTCCCAAGTGACACCTTGCCAATCTAGGAGACACCACTCTCCAAGAAGTAACAAATGGTGTGTTGATGATGAACTCCTTGCTCTTGTGCTTCAAATGATAGTCTCCCCAACACTCAACTCTCTCTCTCACAGGATTTGGATTTGGTGGAAAGAAGATTTGAGTGGAAAGCAACTTGGGGAAGGCTAGAGATCAAGATTCATATGGTTGGAATGGAATATCTTGAGCTCAACACAAGTGTAGGTGGTTCTCTCTCAGAACATGAGTATTGGAAGTGTAGATGTGTTCTGATGGCTCTCTCTATGAATGAAGAGTGGGTGGAGGGGTGTATATAGCCTCCACACAAAATCTAACCGTTACACACAATCTGCCAAACTCGGTGGGACCGAATGGTTAAACTCGATCGGACCGATTCAGCAAACCTAGTGACCGTTAGGATTTTCGGTGGGACTGAGATGCAACTCGGTAGGACCGATATGGTTAGGGTTAGGGCATAACGTAATCTCGGTGTGACCGATTACATAAACTCGGTGGGACCGATTTTGGTAATAAGCTAACCAGAGAGTTGGTCAGGTAAACTCGGTGGGACCGATTCGCTCATCTCGGTGAGACCGAAATGTTACAAAAGGGAAACAGAGAGTTTACATTGCAATCTCGGTGGGACCAATCGCTCACTTCGGTTAGACCGAAACGTTACGAAGGGAAACAGAGAAATTGCAATCCCATCTCGGTGAGACCGAGATCCCTATCGGTGAAACCGATTCGCTAGGGTTTGTGGCAGTGGCTATGACATTTGAAACTCGGTGGCGCCGGATAGAAAGAATCGGTGGGGCCGAGTTTGACTTTTGGTTTAGGTCATATGTGGATGTGGGAAGATAGTTGAGGGTTTTGGAGCATATCACTAAGCACATGAAGCAAGAGGCTCATTAAGCAACACCTCATCCCTCCTTGATAGTATTGTCTTTTCCTATAGACTCAATGTGATCTTGGATCACTAAAATATAAAATGTAGAGTCTTGATCTTGAAGTTTGAGCCAATCTTTTGTCCTTATAATTTTGAGGGATCCACTTTCCTCATCCATGCCATGCCATCCATCGAGCTTTTCCTGAAATATTAATATTGGAATAATGTTAGCTCAATGAGCTATATGTTGTTAGAAATTACCAAAAACACCCAGGGATAGTTGCACTTTCAATGGTGCTTTCCGTAAAATACTCGCTAAATACGATGTTAATCATAGAATTGCATCTCCTTATCACCCACAGTCTAGTGGTCAAGTAGAATTGAGTAATAGAGAACTCAAATTAATTTTGCAAAAGACTTTCAATATGTCTAGAAAGAATTGGTCCAAGAAACTTGATGATGCATTATGGGCCTATAGAACTGCATATAAAAATCCTATGGGCATGTCTCCGTATAAAATGGTTTATGGAAAAGCATGTCACTTACTTCTTGAACTAGAGATAAGGCATATTGGGCTATTAAAGAGCTCAATTATGATTTCAAACTTGCCGGTGAGAAGAGGTTATTTGATATTAGCTCACTTGATGAATGGAGAACCCAAGCTTATGAAAATGCCAAGTTGTTTAAAGAAAAAGTTAAAAGATGGCATGACAAAAGGATACAAAAGCGTGAGTTTAATGTAGGTGATTATGTATTGCTATACAACTCTCATTTAAGATTTTTTGCAGGAAAACTTCTCTCTAAATGGGAAGGCCCCTATGTTAACGAGGAGGTCTATCATTCCGATGCCATAAAAATCAACAATTTCGAAGGCACAAATCCGAAGGTCGTAAACGGTCAAAGAATCAAACATTATATCTCAGGTAATCCCATAAATGTAGAAACCAATATTATTGAAACCGTAACCCCGGAGGAATACATAAGAGACACTTCCCAGAATGTTTCAGACTCCGAAAAGGAATAGGTATGTGGTACGGTAAGTAAACCGACTCCAAAACAGTTTTTAAGGCAATATTTCTCCGTTTTGGAATATTTGGAAAAATAGAAAAATAAGTGGCAGTTCAGAAAGGACACGAGGGCCCCACGAGGGTGGAGGGCGCGCCCTACCCCCCTGGGTGCGCCCCCTACCTCGTGAGCACCTTGTGTGCCTTCCGGACTCCGTTTTCTTGCACGATACATATTTTGGTTAGTAAAAATTCATTATATAACCTCCCGAAGGTTTTGACTCCTGTATCATGCAAATATCCTCTGTTTTTGTTTCAAGTTGTCCTACTGCATATTAGATCAACATGTCATATCAAGATTCAGAGGAGGATTGCCCAGTTTCTTACCGGCCTTTAGATAAAAACATATTCAAGGATACCTATCCATATATATGGTACCCTGATGAGGAAGATGAAGATGAACCAGTTCCCCCTCGCTTCAAGCAAGAAAGCAAAGAGGCATTATGCAAAAGGATAATAAAGCTTGAGATAGAGAATGATGAGTTGAGGATTGATAATTTCACCCTCAGACGCAAGTTGGAGAAAGAGAAGGGCAAGCCCACTACTACATCACCTCCACCTTGTTCACCAACAAAGGAGACATAATCACATGGGTATAGGCACTCCCACTAGTAGAAAAGGGGGCAAAGGTTCACGCCGGGTCAGCCCATTAGTCCCGGTTCAGTCCAGAACCGGGACCCATGGGGGCATTGGACCCGGTTCGTGAGCCCAGGGGGCCGGCCGGGCCACGTGGGCCATTGGTCCCGGTTCGTCTGGACCTTTTGGTCCCGGTTGGTGGGACGAACCGGGACCAATGGGCCTCGCTCCTAGCCCACCACCATTGGTCCCGGTTGGTGGCTTGAACCGGGACCAAAGGCTTCCCTTTAGTCCCGGTTCATGCCACCAATCGGGACCAATGAGGTGCCTATATATACCCCCTCGCGTAAGAGCAGAGCACACTGCTCTGTTTTTTCTGGCCGCCGAGGGGGAGAGGGCTTGGTGGCGCTCTAGCTCACCTCCTATACACACAAGGTGTTCGATGAAATGCCCGAGCCACACTACTTAAGCTTTATCCTCTCCAAGCTCGACCTCCAAGCTCCATTTTCCTCAATATTTGTCTAGGTTTAGCGGTCCGTCACGCCCCGTCCCCGTCTTCACCGCCGTCGATCACCCGCGCCGATCTCATCGCCGGCACCACCGTGGTGAGCCTCTTGTTCTTATCTTCTTTCTGAAAGGAAAAATATTCTTACTTGTATGTTTAGATAGATACTTGTATTATTTTCTTACTTTCATTATTGCATCTTATATAGTGCGATGGTTTTGGTATCCACCCCCGTCGGCCCTCGTCCTGTGTATGATTCGGATGTGGTATATATTATCTTTATAACTATTGGTTCATTTATTGTTTATGAAAATTATGCCAACCAACGTGACATAGATTTCATTTATCTAGGAGGTATGTGAACCGGAAATTCCAACCGACCCTATTGTTGAGAGGTTAAATTTAGTTGAAGAAGAAAACAATTTCTTGAAGGAAAAAATAAAAAAATTGAGGAGGAGAAGATGATATTGGAGTTGCATGTTGCGGATGTCGTCGATGATCACAAGATCAAGATGGATGCAATGCGCTTGAAGATTAGAAAGATTAGAAAATATGCCATTCATACCGAGGCTTGGTATCATTATGTCGTTGGATCAATTGTTACGTTGGTTGCGATTATGATCGCATTTGTTTTCGCATTGAAATGTTTTACATAGTTTCAATGTATGGTTTAATTAATTAGATGCTCTGGAGAGCTATATGTTGTCAGATGAGAACTATGTATGTACTTTGGTTTTAATGTGATGATGAACTTCTATTAATTTGGTCACTTAATTATCTATTCATGATATTCTGTAATGGTTTTTGACACACTTAATTATATATAATGCACGCAGATGAACCGACAATGGATGTATGGTGACACACACACCTCCGAGTACATTAAGGGCGTGCATGAGTTTCTCGAAGCGGCTGAGGCAAACAAGCAGAATGGTTTTATGTGTTGTCCATCCACTAAATGTGGGAATACGATGTCTTACTCTAACCAGAAAATCCTTCACACCCACCTGCTTTACAAGGGTTTCATGCCACACTATAATGTTTGGACGAGGCACGGAGAAATAGGGGTTATGATGGAAGACGGCGAAGAAGAAGAGTACGATGACAACTATGTGCCCCCTGAATACGGTGATGCTGCAATGGCGGGAGCTGGTGAAGATCAAGAGGAACCAGACGATGTGCCCAATGATGCTACAACGGGTGAAGCTGCTAAAGATCAAGAGGAACCAGACGATGTGCCCGATGATGATGATCTCCGCCGGGTCATTGTCGATGCAAGGACGAAATGCGAAAGTCAAAAGGAGAAGCTGAAGTTTGATCGCATGTTAGAGGATCACAAAAAAGGGCTGTACCCCAATTGCGAAGATGGCAACACAAAGCTCGGTACCGTACTGGAATTGCTGCAGTGGAAGGCAGAGAATGTTGTGCCTGACAAAGGATTTGAGAAGCTACTGAAAATATTGAAGAAGAAGCTTTCAAAGGATAACGAATTGCCCGACAGTACATACGCAACAAGGAAGGTCGTATGCCCTCTAGGATTGGAGGTGCAGAAGATACATTCATGCCCTAATGACTGCATCCTCTACCGTGGTGCATACAAGGATCTGAACGCATGCCCGGTATGCAGTGCATTGCGGTATAAGATCATACGAGATGACCCTGGTGATGTTTACGGCGAGCCCCCCAGGAAGAGGGTTCCTGCGAAGGTGATGTGGTATGCTCCTATAATACCACGGTTGAAACATCTGTTCAGAAACAGAGAGCATGCCAAGTTGATGTGATGGCATAGTGAGGACCGTAAGAAAGAAGGGAAGTTGAGAGCACCCGCTGACGGGTCGCAGTGGAGAAAAATCGAGAGAAAGTACTAGGATGAGTTTGCAAAGGACCCAAGGAACGTATGGTTTGCTTTAAGCGCGGATGGCATTAATCCTTTCGGGGAGCAGAGCAGCAATCACAGCACCTGGCCCGTGACTCTATGTATGTATAACCTTCCTCCTTGGATGTGCATGAAGCGGAAGTTCATTATGATGCCAGTTCTCATCCAAGGCCCTAAGCAACCCGGCAATGACACTGATGTGTACCTAAGGCCATTAGTTGAAGAACTTTTATAGCTGTGGAATGGAAACGGTGTACGTACGTGGGATGAGCACAGACAGGTGGAATTTAACCTAAAGGCGTTGCCGTTTGTGACCATCAATGATTGGCCCGCTCTCAGTAACCTTTCAGGACAGACAAACAAGGGATACCACGCATGCACGCACTGTTCAGATGACACTGAAAGTATATACCTGGACAAATGCAGGAAGAATGTGTACCTGGGGCATCGTCGATTACTTCCGACCAACCATCAATGTCAAAAAAAGGCAAGCATTTCAACGGCGAGGCAGATCACCGGAAGAAGCCCGCCATGTGTACCGGTGATCACGTACTTGCTATGGTTAATGATTTACACGTAATCTTTGGAAAGGGTCCCGGCACACTAGCTGTTCTGAATGACACTGAGGGACACGCACCCATGTGGAAGAAGAAATCTATATTTTGGGACCTACCCTACTGGAAAGACCTAGAGGTCCGCTCTTCAATCGACATGATGCACGTGACGAATAACCTTTGCGTGAACCTGCTAGGCTTCTTGGGCGTGTATGGAAAGACAAAAGATACACCTGAGGCACGGGAGGACCTGCAACATTTGCACGAAAAAGACGGCATGCCTCCGAAGCAGTATGAAGGTCCTGCCAGCTACGCTCTTACGAAAGAAGAGAAAGAAATCTTCTTTGAATGCCTGCTCAGTATGAAGGTCCCGACTGGCTTCTCGTCGAATATAAAGGGAATAATAAATATGCCAGAGAAAAAGTTCCAGAACCTAAAGTCTCATGACTGCCACGTGATTATGACGCAACTACTTCTGGTTGCATTGAGGGGGCTTCTACCGGAAAACGTCCGATTAGCCATTGTGAAGCTATGTGCATTCCTCAATGCAATCTCTCAGAAGGTGATCGATCCAGAAATCGTACCAAGGCTAAGGAGTGATGTGGCGCAATGTCTTGTCAGTTTCGAGCTGGTGTTCCCACCATCCTTCTTCAATATCATGACACACGTCCTAGTTCATCTAGTCGACGAGATTGTCATTCTGGTCCCATATTTCTACACAATATGTTCCCCTTTGAGAGGTTCATGGGAGTCCTAAAGAAATATGTCCGTAACCGCGCTAGGCCAGAAGGAAGCATCTCCATGGGCCATCAAATAGAGGATGTCATCGGGTTTTGTGTTGACTTCATTCCTGGCCTTAAGAAGATAGGTCTCCCTAAATCGCGGTATGAGGGGAGACTGACTGGAAAAGGCACGCTTCGAAGGGACTCAATAATATGCAGGGACGGATATTCTTGGTCTCAAGCACACTACACAGTTCTACAGATCTCTACCTTGGTGACCCCGTATGTTGATGAACACAAGAATAGTCTATGCTCCAAACACCCAGAGCAGTGCGAGGACTGGATTACATGTGAACACATCAGGACTTTCAGTAGTTGGTTGGAAACACATCTCAAAGGTGACAACACTGTTTGTGATGAGCTATACTTGTTGTCCAGGGGACCATATTTGACTGTATTGATTTACAAAGGATACGAGATAAATGGGAATACATTTTACACGATTGACCAAGATCAAAAGAGCACCAACCAAAATAGCGGTGTCCGCTTTGATGCAACAACTGAGAGGGGAAAGGACACATATTATGGTTACATAGTGGACATATGGGAACTTGACTATGGACATGATTTTAAGGTCCCTTTGTTTAAGTGCAAATGGGTCAATCTGTCAGGAGGCGGGGTACAGGTAGACCCATAGTACGGAATGACAATAGTGGATCTGAAAAATCTCGGGTACACTGACGAACCGTTCGTCCTAGCCAATGATGTGGAACATGTTATCTATGTGAAGGACATGTCTACCAGACCGAGAAAAAGAAAAGATAAGGAAGCGAATACACCATACGATGAGCCAAAGCGCCACATAGTTCTTTCAGGAAAAAGGGACATCGTGGGAGTGGAGGGCAAGATAGACATGTCTGAAGATTATGAAAAGTTTCATGAAATTCCTCCCTTCAAAGTCAAGGCTGACCCAAGCATCCTGATAAACGATGAAGATTATCCATGGTTACAGCACAATAAGCAAATGACACAAGCAAAGAAAAAGTGAAGACTTTCTTCCGCAACTATTATGATGATACCATGACAACTTTGTAACAGACGAGTATGATTCGGCCCTCGTAATACGATTAATCCCGGTTCGTTTGACATGCACATCAGGACTTTCAACTTTTTCAGAGTTCATTTGAAATGCTTTAATGTCTTATGGTTCGGCTCTCGTAATACCATTAATCCCGATTCGCTCCTTGTGAACTATGTTCTCACCAAGAACACTCAAGAGGGCAGCCACGTGGGCCATTGGTCCCAGTTCGTCTGGACCTTTTGGTCCCGGTTCCACGCATGAACCGGGACCAATGCGCCTCGCCCCTGGCCCATGACCATTAGTCCCGGTTTGTGCCACAAAACGGGACTAAAGGGTTGGTCCTCGTTGCGGTCAGAGTTTAGTCCCACCTCGCCAACCGAAGGGCGCTCACACCAGTTTATAAGCCCGTCCCTCTCTGCCTTGTTGAGCTCCTCTCAAAGTGGAAATAGATGCCCCTATACAGGGAATTTGACCTAAATTCATAGTGAATTTCTCTGAAATTCATAGAAATTTATTATGAATTTAGGTTGAATTTTCTCTATAGGCGCATCTATGTTCATTTTTTTAGTAAAGTTAATCACAAACTTGTGATTCACACAAATTTCAAAGAATTCAAATTTTAACTATTCAAATTTGAAAACTAATGGCACTAACAGAAAGTTTATAATTTTTCTAAAACTAATGGCACTAACAGAAAGTTTATAATTTTTCTAAAACTAATGGCACTAACAGAAAGTTTATAATTTTGCTGACCTAAAAGCAAAAAGAATTAAAAAAATAAAGCAAAAAACAAAAGAAAATAAATAATGCAGAAAACAAAACAAAAAAACTGGAAAAAAATAAAAATAGCAACAATAAGTATTTTGTTGTAAGTAGAAAGAAAATAAAATAAATAAAGCAACAAAGGAAACAAAAAAACAAAAAAAGTGTTTTCAAATTTGAAAACTAAGGGCACTAACAGAAAGTTTATAATTTTTCTAAAATGAAAAGCAAAAATAATTAAAAAATAAAGCAAAAAAAGAAAATAAATAATCCAGAAAACAAAACAAAAAAACTGGAAAAAAATAAAAATAGCAACAATAAGTATTTTGTTGTAAGTAGAAACAAAATAAAATAAATAAAGCAACAAAGAAAACAAAAAAACAAAAAAAACAAAAAAATTGTTTTCAAATTTGAAAACTAATGGCACTAACAGAAAGTTTATAATTTTTCTAAAACTAAAAGCAAAAAGAATAAAAAAATAAAGCAAGAATCAAAAGAAAATAAATAATTCAAAAAACAAAACAAATACTGGAAAAAATAAAAAATGCCACCAATTGGGCCACATGTCCTGCATACGACTAGAAACCCATCTGTACATTGGCCAAGATGCAGGCCTGCAGGCCCAATAGGCCCAACAAGGCAGTGACAAGGGTAGGCAAGTACTGCCTGCATATTAGAGAGGAGCTCAGCACCTGAGCCGCAACGCAGCTTATAAACAGGTGCTGAGCTCTCTCAGCTAGCGAGGTGGGACTAAACTTCCCACTGCACCGCGCCAGCGCAAGGCCTTTGGTCCCGGTTGGTGGCACCAACCGATACTAAAGGGCCAACTGGGACCAATCCCCCCCTTTAGTCTCGGTTGGTGCCACCAACCGGGACCAAAGGCCGCCGCTTCCCGCCCTTTGGGCTGCTGAAAAAAGGCCTTTGGTCTCGGTTGGTGGCACCAACCGGGACTAATGCCCACCTTTAGTCCCGGTTTGTGCCACGAACTAGGACTAAAGGCTTTGCTATATAAGTTAACACTTAGGAAATTTTCACTCTCATCTCGCACTTGCCGCCCCAACGACGCCGACGCCGCCCACCGCCCCGCCGTCACCGTTGCCGTCGCCCATGCCCGTCATCGCCGTCGCCCATGCCCCTACCCCGACGCCCGTCGCCCCGGCCCGCCCCCACCGTCTCTGCGCCGTCACCCTGCCTCGCCCTTCGTCCCCGTCGCCCCCTACCCCGAGCGCGCGCCCATTGCCCCGTCGCCATCCTCGCCGCCGACCCCGCGGTCCTCCTCACCTTGGTCCGTCCGGCGCCCTCCCTAGCATTTTTTTTCATATATATGCTTGTTTTTGATATATATGATGATATATATATGCTTGTTATCATAATTGTTTTTGTTCATATATATATATGTAATGATTTTTTATAGAATATGATGTTTTTTTCATAGATGATCACATATATGATGTATGCACGGATGTGGATGAAATATGATGTTTTTTTGTTCATAGAACATGATGTTTTTCTTATTCACAGATTTTTTTGTTCATGAGAGAGGCGGGGACGTCGATGGATCATAGATGTATTTTTTCAGAATTTTCTATCGTGCATAGACGGATTTTAGACCACGAGAGCACCCCCTCCCTATCGTTGCAAAAGTTGCTAAGTGATATTAAGAAGGAAGGAAAAGAAGGATAGGAAAAAAGGAAATAAGAAGAGGAAGAAAGAAGAAGAGGAGAGGAAGAAGAGGAGAAATAAATAAGAAGAGGAAAAAAGAAGAAAAAATAGAGGAGAAGAAGAAGAAATAGAATTTTTTTCTATTTTTTCTTCTTCTCCTCTATTCCTTTCTTCTTGTCCTCTTTTCTTCTTCTTTTTTTCTTCGATCTTCTCCTCTATTCCTTTCTTCTTCTCCTCTTTTTATTTCTTCTTCGTTTTCTTATGTTTTATCGGGTCTGTCGTCGTCGATATACCCCTCCCGATAACTTCAACACGAGGGGGGGGGTCGATATACCCCCTCCCCGATAATATTATTTTCCCATGTACGTTTGTCGTGTCGATATAAACTCCCGATAACTTCAACACGTGGGGGGGGGATCGATATACCCCCTCCCGATAACTTCAACACGAGGGCGGGGGGTTGATATACCCCCTCCCGATAACTTCAACACGAGGGGGGGTCGATATACCCCCTCCCGATAACTTCAACACGAGGGGGTGTCGATATACCCCCTCCCGATAACTTCAACACGTCGGGGGGGGGGGGGGGTCAATATACCCCCTCCCCGATAATATTATTTTCCCATGTACGTATGTCGTCGTTGTCGATATAAACCCCTCCCAATAACTTCAACACGCGGGGGGGGGGGGTCGATATACCCCCTCCACGATAACATTATTTTCCCGTGTATGTATGTCGTCGTTGTCGATATTACCCCCTCCTTGAAGCATTCTTGAGGCCACCCCAAACCCTTGAAGAGTTGTCGAGGCCACCCCAAACCCTAGAGAAGCAGCGTCAAGGCCACTAATTAATATGATTCCTTACTATGATTAGCTATCCAGTTCTACGTTTGCCACTAATATATCCATCTGTCATGTTTGAATAATAATTGCCATGTTGTAAATATTTGTAGAAACTATGGACACCCCCCGAGACAAAGCACAAGAAGCATTGTTGGGGGACATAATCACACAAGGAAGTGATGCCGTCTGCTCTTTGTTTCTTAACGACATCGATGGTCTGGAAGGAGAGGGTGAAGAAGCAGCTGGCTATGATTATGATGGCTCCGGTGACCCAATGCTGGTGCAAGAAGGAGACCGTGAGGACGGCTCCGGTGACCCAATGATGGTGCAAGAAGGAGACCGTGATGATGGATCCGGTGACCGAACCGAGTCCGGCCAGGTATATATGTATTAGTTAAGCTTGTGCTGACTAGCTAATTGATGCATTCATTGTTTTGGTATGTACACATATTAATTAACTCTCGTCTTTGTTCTTTTTTCTAGCCCTCTGGATCGAGCACAACTTCGGTAAAGAGATGAGGCCCAAAGAAAAAGTTGAGCTCGGATGAAAGGTTTGAGATCATAGCAATCGCGTGCAACGGACAACCGATTGAACCCATCCGGACAAAGGATGCATTTGTTGCTCAGTGCGGGGTTCTGGTTAGGGAAAAGACCCCGATCAGCATCCAGCAATGGTTAAAGCCGACTAAAGAAGACCCTGAGGTGTCTTATGTCAACGATATGCAGAAAAATGATCTTTGGACTGAGCTAAAGTCAAATTTCACCCTACCGCCAGAGGAGGATCCGGAGAAGCCAGTTAAAGAGCAATTAATCAAGTCTTTTGCTCTTAAGAAGATGGCAGACCTATTCAGGAGGTGGAAGAATGAGCTGAAAAGGTTTGTCGACAAAAAGAGACACCAGAATTCAATGGCAAATATGAGAAGATCAGAGATTACTGGCCCGCATTTGTGGCCCACAAGACATCGAAAAAGAGTAAGAAGATGTCGGCGACAAACAAGCAAAATGCTGCGAAGAAGAAGCTTCACCATCGCAGGGGTCAGGTGGCTACCTCAAAGCCCGGCCTAAGTGGGCCAAGGCTAAGAATGATCTGCTTGATAAAGGGATCGAACCAGAGACAATGAACTGGCCAGACCGTTGCCGGACTTGGTTCTTCGGGGCTGGCGGAACCTTGGACCCTGTATTAGGGAAGTGCATTTGGACGTACGAGCAAATGGGAATACCAGTCAAGAGGCTTCAGCACTATATCGATGCAGCGCAGCAAGGGACATTCGTTCTAGACAGATAGAACGATGAGCTCACAATGGCCCTCGGGAATCCTGAGCACCCTGGACGGACACGAGGCACGCCAGGCTCCGTTCCGTGGAAGGTTGGTTTTCCGGACGCAGGCGGTTACAAATGCCAGGAGAGGAGGAAAAAAGTGCAGCAGACCAAACTGCAGGCGCTGCACGCAAGGGTACAAGTGATAGAGGAACGAGAAGCAAATCGCAGCAAACAAACTGCCGAAGCTTCCCTCGAAGCTACCCCGCCATCTCAGCGGAGAAGCAGCATGGCTTCCACCGAGCTGCTTCAGCCGGAGCATGTCTTGACGGCTCCTGCCAGCTATCCCGTGGATGCTATCAGGGAGTCTCAAAATTGCCACCTTATGACGCAATGGATGAATTTGAAGGTCAAGGCGGCTGTTGGCTCTGGTTTTCCTACTGAACCCGGAGCAACTTTTCACTGCCGGCCGATTCCAGAAGGATATGCTAGGGTGATGGTGGATGAAATAACGGAGGGATTTGAGGACCTCCAGCTTGACCACCCTACCGGTGAAGGGGAGACTCGGCTGGGTTCTGCTCTGAAGACTCCATGCCTATGGCGGAAGGAGCTCATCAACCTTCCGAACTGGACGCCTCCGCCTCCTCCTCCTCCTCCAGCGAGTCAGGGCACTTCGCCTCCTCCACCGCCTCCTCCTTCGGCGAGTGACGATTAGGGCACTCGGGCTCCTTCTCCGGCGCGTGGCGGCACTCCGCCTCCTTCTCCGCCTGCGCTAGCGTGCCCAAGCAGCCAGCCTCCTCCTTCTCCGCCTCGTCAGCAAGGGTGGAAGAGACCCGCCACCACTCTGGCTGCTCCGGCGTGTCGTAGTCCTTCTCCTCCGCCTCGTAAGCAAGGAAAGAAGACAACCACTCCGTCTGCTCTGCCGGCGTCTAGCAGTACAGCCAGAGGCGGGAGGAAATACAGATTCGGTCCTTCTCTGAAGACTCTAGAGAAGTTACCATACGAGATGACCCCAGAGGAGAACGCGAAGATCACGCGAACCGAAGTGAAGGACTGGTTTCAAGGGTTGAAAGCAAAGAAACATCCACCTCCGAAGGAGAAGGTAGATCCGGTGAAAGCGAAGCGCACTCTGGCTGCCCTGAGAAAACCACCAAAGTCTCCGCCAAAAGGCAACTATGAGCGCATTATTGGAAAGACATTTGTCGAAGCGGAGCGGTCGAGAAGTACTGTCAGTGATCAAAGGATAAAAGAATGACGAGCTAGGAAACAAATTGCCCAGCTCGGCGAACAAGCGAAGCAATCGTGCCCCCCCGCTCAAGGTGCCTAGTGACATCGCCGCTAATGATCCGAGGATGGTGCCCGATTATAGCAATCTTGGAGATTACCTGCCGACGATGTACATTATGATTTCTTGGAGGTGGAGGCGGTACAAAGATTCGAGTATGGGAAGCCTCTCGTCAATGATGAAAGATCTCTAACAATGATGATGCGAAGATTGCATGATTTGTACATGAAAACCTGCAGAGAGTCTCGGGGGAGGAATACTTTGACGCTGAGAGTTAGAGAGGAGCATGACCTCGTTGGAATTGAACTGTTGAATTATCCATTTGAAGAGTTCTTCCATTTTTTCAATCAAAGGGCCCCCGATAAAGCAACGTTCACCTGCTACTGTCTGTAAGTACTACTATTTTTGTCATTAAGTCTCTCTATATAGGTCAGCTCTTCATTGCATGTATTTATAATTATTCTGACTATATTATGCAGATTGAAGATCGCCGAATTGAAGAAAAGACAAGTCGGTGATATTTGGTTCATTAACACAATTCTCATAGATGCAACTGAGGTTAAATTTCATGTCGAAGATACCGAGGCCAACTTGCTACGATCGTTGGTAATAAATGAAAACAAAGATATAATACTCTTTCCTTACAACTTCAAATGAGTGTTACTATCTTGTCCAGGTTATAGTAATGTAATTGATGAGTTATGCATGCCTGCGCAGTTTCCACTATATTCTCCTAGAGATTAAGCTTGAGTAGGGACTAGTAACCGTCTTAGACTCGAGATGAAAAGATCCCCAGGAGTATGCGGACATGACTGAAATCCTTGAGAAGTAAGTTAAATCGATCATTATCCACCATATCAGCAACTTTGTTCATTTCCTGATATCAAGTAATTGTTTTCTTTTGTCTGGCAGGGTTTGGAGAAAATTCACCAGAAAACCTCCGGAACTGCCGAAGAAGCTGCAATTTAGATACCCGAAAGTAAGTACTATAGTAGCATGTTCCGCGCGTCTCCTAGTGATTCAAGCGCTAGTTTCATCAATACCATTTGGCATGTTTTCTTATCAGTTTGATTGACCTCTATTTCTTGTAAAGTGGTTGTGGCAGGATCAAAGGAATGATTTCTGTGGATACTACGTTTGCGAGTCCATCCGCTACACGACCTGTGAACGGGGGTACACTGAAGAACAATATGAAGTGCATAAGCAATAATATTCACAATTTTATTTTATTACCATCATTTGTGTTGAGTTTCATTTATTCATATATATATATATATATATATATATATATGTATTGACCCCCTTCTTCAAATTAGATCTTTCGGATGCGGTATGAACTCCTACCACCAGATCGTATGCGAGCAATTCAAGAGGAATTGGCGGCATTCTTCCTTGACCACGTGATCGCTGAAGACGGAGAATACCATGTGGAGCTTGACTTCGTATATAATTAGGAGATTATATTGTAAGAGATAATTATTGTATATATGTAGCCGGTAGTGTCGGATAGATATACGTGAACTTGTTGTTCGACCAATCTCTCGGAGAAGGACAGGTGGTCGATATCACTTCTCTCTATATGCATTTATGTTCATGACGATCTTCTGTTTCCTTCGTTTGCTTACTAGCTAGCTAGCGTGTCTAGTACTCTCTATACGTATGTATAGTACGTAGTGTCGACCAAGCACGGACATAAGAGAGGACACTTCTCTCTATTAATTAGCTAACTAACACAATATATGAAACACCTAAATTAACCCCCCAAAACCCCCAACCCCCCCCCCCACTTTCAAAAAAAACCCCAGCCCCTGAAATGCTGACGCGTGGATGCCTATTGGTCCCGGTTGGTGCCACCAACAAGGACCAAAGGCCCTCCTGCCTGGGCTCGGCGCACCGGCCACGTGGAGGCCCATCTGTCTCGGTTCTGGACTAAACTGGGACTAAAGGGCTAGGGCATTAGTAACGACCCTTTAGTCCCAGTTCAGAAACCGGGACAAAAAGCCCTTACCAACCGGGACTAATGGTGGTTTATCTACTAGTGTCCCCTTGGCAACTGCCAAGCTTGGGGGAGGTGCCCCGGTATCGTATCACAATCACATCTCCTACCTTTACCGTTTTTCTTAGTTCGATCCTATTAGTAGTATTTTGATCTAGTAGAATAAAGTTTATGGCATGATTTAGTTTTGAGTTTTTGCTTTATGATCTCTCTATGTAATCTAGTCCGTGAGCTATATATAATAAAGATTAGTGTTGAGTCAAGGGCTTGATTATTTTGCCATGATCTTGAGTGATTAAAAGAAAAGAGAAAAGAATAAAAAGAAACAAAGAGTTCATATTGATCTTATTGAAAGTGATGACTTCACATAGAAAGAGTGTGATGATTGAAAGTTGTTGGGAGTTGGCAAACATAGCCTTGGTCATCGTTGCAATTAATAGGAAGTATTAAGGAAAGAGAGGTTTCACATATAAATATACTATTATTGACATCTTTTATGATTGGGAGCACTCATTAAAATATGACATGCTAAAGAGTTGATGTTGGACAAGGAAGACAACGTAATGGGTTATGTTTTCTTATGTTTGAGATAAAGTATGTTGTCATGGATCCTCCAACAGGTTGAGCTTGCCTTTCCCCCTCATGCTAGCCAAATTCTCAGCACCAAGTAGAGATACTACTTGTGCTTCCAAAACCCTTAAACCAGTTTTGCCATGAGAGTCCACCATATCTACCTATGGATTGAGTAAGATCCTTCAAGTAAGTTGTCATCGGTGCAAAGCAATAAAAATTGCTCTAAATATGTATGATTGATTGGTGTGGGAGAAATAAGCTTTATACGATCTTGTGATGTGGAAGTAATAAAAGTGATGGACTGCATAATAAAGGTTCATATCACAAGTGGCAATATAAAGTGACGTTCTTTCACATTGAGATTTTGTGCATCCAACCATAAAAGCGCATGGCAACATCTGCTTCCCTCTGCGAAGAGCCTATCTTTTGTTATTATCTTCTACCTCATGCAAGAGTCATGGTGATCTTCACCTTTCCTTTTTAATGTTATCCTTTGGCAAGCACAATATGTTGGAAAGATTCTGATATATATAACTAATTGGATGTAGGGGAGCATGAGTTATTATTGTTGACATTACCCTTGAGGTAAAAGGTTGTGGGGTGAAACTATAAGCCCCTATCTTTCTCTGTGTCCGATTAAAACTTCATAACCACAATTATTGCGTGAGTGTTAGCAATCATGAAGGACTAGATGATAGTTGAGTATGTGGACTTGCTTTTAAGCTCTAACATAGACTCTTTCCGATGTTATGATAAATTGCAATTGCTTCAATGACCGAGATTATAGTTTGTTAGTTCTCAATAAAGTTTATGATTCATACTCTGCATTGTGAATGGATTATTACTTGAACACAAGAAATCATATGACAATAATCATGATGCCTTCACGTCCGTATTTTATTTTTATCGTCACCTCTGCCTCTAAACATGGGGACATATTTATCGTTATCGGCTTTTGCTTGAGGACAAGCGAGGTCTAAGCTTGGGGGAGTTGGTACGTCCATTTTGCATCATGCTTTTATATCAATATTTATTGCATTATGGGTTGTTATTATGCATTATGTCACAATACTTATGGTTATTCTCTCTTATTTTACAAGGTTTACATAAGGAGGGAGAATGCCGGCAGCTGGTGTCCAGGGCTGGAAAAGGAGCAAATATTAGAGACCTATTCTGCACAACTCCAAAAGTCCTGAAACTCCACGGAACATCTAGTTGAAAATAATGAAAAATCCTTGCCAAAGATGAAGACGAGGGGGCCCACACCCTGTCCACGAGGGTGGGGGGCGCGCCCCCCGTAGGGCACCCCCCTACCTCGTGGGCCCCCTGGTGGCTCTCCGATGCCCATCTTCTGCTATATGAGGTCTTTCGTCGAGGAAAAAAACATAAGCAACCTTTCAGGACGAAACTCCGCTGCTACGAGGCGGAACCTTGGCGGAACCATTCTAGGGCTCCGGCAGAGCTGTTCTGCCTGGGAGACTTCCCTCCGGGAGGGGGAAATCATCGCCATCGTCATCACAACGCTCCTCTCATCGGGAGAGGGCAATCTCCATCAACATCTTCACCAGCACCATCTTATCTCAAAACCCTAGTTCATCTCTTGTATCCAATTCTTGTCTCTAAGTCCAGGATTGGTACTAGTAGGTTGCTAGTAGTGTTGATGACTCCTTGTAGTTGATGCTACTTGGTTTATTTGGTGGAAGATCATATGTTCAGATCCTTTATGCATATTATTACCCCTCTGATTATGAACATGAATATGCTTTGTGAGTAGTTACGTTTGTTCCTGAGGACACGGGAGAAGTCTTGCTATTAGTAGTCATGTGAATTTGGTATTCGTTTGATATTTTGATGAGATGTATGTTGTCTAGCCTCTAGTGGTGTTATGTGAACGTCGACTACATAACACTTCACCATTATTTGGTCCTAGAGGAAGGCATTGGGAAGTAATAAGTAGGTGATGGGTTGCTAGAGTGGCAGAAGCTTAAACCCTAGTTTATGCATTGCTTCGTAAGGGGCTGATTTGGATCCATATGTTCCATGCTATGGTTAGGTTTACCTTAATACTTTTGTTGTAGTTGCGGATGCTTGCAATAGAGGTTAATCATAAGTGGGATGCTTGAAGTAAGAACAACACACAAGCACCAGTCCACCCACATATCAAATTATCAAAGTACCGAACGCGAATCATATGAACGTGATGAAAACTAGCTTGACGATATTCCCATGTGTCCTCGGGAGCGCTTTTCCTTATATAAGAGTTTGTCCAGGCTTGTCCTTTGCTACAAAAAGGATTGGGCCACCTTGCTGCAATTTATTTACTTTTGTTACTTGTTGCTCGTTACAAATTATCTTGTCACAAAACTATCTGTTACCAGTTATTTTAGTACTTGCAGAGAATACCTTGCTGAAAACCGCTTATCATTTCCTTCTGCTCCTCGTTGGGTTCGACACTCTTACTTATCGAAAGGACTAGGATAGATCCCCTATACTTGTGGGACATCATGAAGATGTACGACTACATCAACCACGTTGTGCTAACGCTTCCACTTTTGGTGTACGAGGGTACGTGGACACACTCTCCCCTCGTGTTGCTATGCATCACCATGATCTTGCGTGTGCGTAGGAATTTTTTTGAAATTACTACGTTCCCCAACAGTGGCATCCGAGCCTGGTTTTATGCGTAGATGTTATATGCACGAGTAGAACACAAGTGAGTTGTGGGCGATACAAGTCATACTGCTTACCAGCATGTCACACTTTGGTTCAGCGGTATTGTTGGATGAAGCGGCCCGGACCGAAATTACGCGTACGCTTACGCAAGACTGGTTTTACCGCCGTGCTATGCACATAGGTGACTAGCGGGTGTCAATTTGTCCAACTTTAGTTGAACTGAGTGTGGCTACGCCCGGTCCTTGAGAAGGTTAAAACATCACTAACTTGGTGAACTATCGTTGTGGTTTTGATGCGTAGGTAAGAATGGTTCTTGCTCAGCCCGTAGCAGCCACATAAAACTTGCAACAACAATGTAGAGGACGTCTAACTTGTTTTTGCAGGGCATGTTGTGATGTGATATGGTCAAGACGTGATGAAATATAAATTGTTGTATGAGATGGTCATGTTTTGTTAAAGTTATCGGCTACTGGGAGGAGCCTTATGGTTGTGTCTTTATTTGCATAAGATGCAACTGCTATGTAATTGCTTTACTTTATCGCTATGCGATAGCAATAGTTGCAAAAGCAATAGCTGGTCAGACGACCATGTGACGACACGTTGATAAAAGATCAAGATGATGGAGATCATAGTGTCATGCCGGTAACAATGGAGATTATGACAAT
Organism: Triticum aestivum; assembly: GCF_018294505.1. Classification (NCBI taxonomy): domain Eukaryota; kingdom Viridiplantae; phylum Streptophyta; class Magnoliopsida; order Poales; family Poaceae; genus Triticum; species Triticum aestivum. The sequence goes on from NC_057806.1 coordinate 17,954,279, forward strand.
ACTTTGGAGATGGAGGTCAAAAGCACAAGATGATGATGGCCATATCATGTCACATATTACGATTGCATGTGATGTTTATCATTTATACATCTTATTTTTCTTAGTTCGGCGGTAGCTTTATAAGATGATCCCTTACTAAATTTCAAGGTAAAAGTGTTCTCCCTGAGTATGCACCATTGCCAAAGTTCTTCGTGCCCAAACACCACATGATGATCGGGTGTGATAAGATCTACGTCCATCTACAACGGGTGCAAACCAGTTTTGCACACGCAGAATACTCAGGTTAAACTTGACGAGCCTAACATATGCAGATATGGCGTCGGAACACTGAGACTGAAAGGTCGAGCGTGAATCATATAGTAGATATGATCAACATAGTGATGTTCACCATTGAAAACTACTCCATCTCACGTGATGATCGGACATGGTTTAGTTGATTTGGATCACGTGATCACTTAGATGATTAGAGGGATGTCTATCTAAGTGGGAGTTCTTAAGTAATACGATTAAGGGAACTTAAATTTATCATGAACTTAGTCCTGGTAGTATTAGCATATCTATGTTGTAGATCAATAGCTCGCATTTAGCTCCCCTGTTTTATTTTTGATATGTTCCTAGAGAAAAATAAGTTGAAAGATGTTAGTAGCTGATATGTCTCTATCGTATCTACTTTTCCAAACACTTTTTCCCTTGTTTTGGACTCTAAATTGCATGATTTGAATGGAACTAACCCGGACTGACTCTGTTTTCAGCAGAATTGCCATGGTGTTATTTATGTGCAGAAACAAAAGTTCTCAGAATGACCTGAAACTCCACGGAACTTATTTGTGGAAAATATTAAAAATATTGGCGAAAGAATCAAGGCCAGGGGAACCACCAACTGTCCATGAGGGTGGGGGCGCACCCCCTGCCTCGTGGGCCCCCTGTTGCTCCACTGACCTCAACTCCAACTCCATATATTCGTGTTCGGGGAGAAAAAAAATCAAGGAGAAAGATTCATCGCGTTTTACGATATGGAGCCGCCGCTAAGCCCTAAAACCTCTCGGCACGGCTGATCTGGAGTCTGTTCGGGGCTCCGGAGAGGGGAATCCGTCGCCATCGTCATCATCAACCATCCTCCATCACCAATTTCATGATGCTCACCGTCGTGCGTGAGTAATTCCATCGTAGGCTTGCTGGACGGTGATGGGTTGGATGAGGTTTATCATGTAATCGAGTTAGTTTCGTTAGGGTTTGATCCCTAGTATCCACTATGTTCTGAGATTGATGTCGCTATGACTTTGCTATGCTTAATGCTTGTCACTAGGGCCCGAGTGCCATGATTTTAGATCTGAACCTATTATGTTTTCATGAATATATGTGAGTTCTTGATCCTTTCTGCAAGTCCATAGTCACCTACTATGTGTTATGATACGGCAACCCCGAAGTGACAATAATCGGGACCACTCCCGGTGATGACCGTAGTTTGAGGAGTTCATGTATTCACTATGTGTTAATGCTTTGGTCCGGTACTCTATTAAAAGGAGGCCTTAATATCCCTTAGTTTCCGCTAGGACCCTGCTGGCACGGGAGGGTAGGACAAAAGATGTCATGCAAGTTCTTTTCCATAAGCACGTATGACTATATTCGGAATACATGCCTACATTACATTGATGAATTGGAGCTAGTTCTATGTCACCCTATGTTATGACAGTTACATGATGAACCACATCCGGCATAATTCTCCATCACCGATCCAATGCGTACGAGCTTTTCACATATTCTTCTCTGCTTATCTACAAAACCCAATAATATTACTTTTGCTACCGTTACTGTTACTTCCATATTACTTTGCTACTAAATACTTTGCTGCAGATACTAAGTTATCCAGGTGTGGTTGAATTGACAACTCAACTGCTAATACTTGAGAATATTCTTTGGCTCCCCTTGTGTCAAATCAATAAATTTGGGTTGAATACTCTACCCTCGAAAACTGTTGTGATCCCCTATACTTGTGGGTTATCAAGACTATTTTCTGGCGCCATTGCCGGGGAGCATAGATCTATTCTTTGAGTCACTTGGGATTTATATCTGCTGGTCACTATGAGGAACTTGAAAGATGAGAAAACAAAAATTTATCCCTCAACTACGAGGGGAGGTAAGGAACTGCCATCTAGCTCTGCACTTGATTCACTTTCTGTTTTGAGTAAGCTTGCGACACCTAAACCTGCTTCTGCTATTAATTTTGATATGTTGCATGTTATTGATGATGCCACTTCTTCTATGCATGATACTTATGATGAAACTACTTCTATTCTTGATACTATTGTGCCACTTGGTGAATTTCTTGATGAACAACTTGCTAGGGCTAGAGAGAATGAAATTATTGAAACTGATAATATTGATGACAGTGATGATGAAGACTCTCCCCCTAATAAATATGAATTACCTGTTGTGCCTGAGGGCTATGTTATGGATGAAGAAACTAAAAGAGACTTTCTTGCTTGCAATGATAGAAGTGATCTTAAGAAATCATTAGCTAAGCTTAAACAAAAAACTCTGAATGCTAGAATGAAATATGATCCTGCTTATGCTACCTCACCTATCTTTGTTACTGATAAGGATTATGAATTCTCCATTGATCCTGATATAATTACTTTGGTTGAATCTGATCCTTTTTATGGTTATGAATCTGAAACTGTTGTGGCACATCTTACTAAATTAAATGATATAACCACCCTGTTCACTAATGATGAGAGAACTCGCTACTTTTATATCCTTAAAATATTTTCGTTCTCATTAAAGGGTGATGCTAAGATATGGTTTAATTCTCTTGATCCTGGTTGTGTGCGTAGTCCCCATGATATGATTTATTACTTCTCTGCTAAATATTTCCCTGCTCATAAGAAACAAGCTGCCTGAAGGGATATATATATAATTTTGTGCAAATTGAAGAAGAGAGTCTCCCACAAGCTTGGGGGAGGCTTCTCCAATTATTTAATGCTTTGCCTGATCATCCTCTTAAGAAAAATGAAATACTTGATATCTTTTATAATGGACTAACCGATGCTTCCACAGACCACCTGGATAGTTGTGCTGGTTCTGTTTTCAGGGAAAGAACACCGGATGAAGCTGAAATTCTATTGAATAATATGTTGACACATAAAAATAATTGGACACTTCCTGAGCCAACTCCTGAGCCTATTCCTAAGCCAACTCCGAAGAAGAGGGGTGTTCTATTTCTCAGTCCTGAAGATATGCAAGAGGCAAAGAAATCTATGAAAGAAAAGGGTATTAAAGCTGAAGATGTTAAGAATTTACCACCTATTGAAGAAATACATGGTCTTAATTTACCGCCTGTTGAAGAAATATATGATCCTAATCCATTACCTATCGAAGAAACTCATGGTGTTGATAACCTGACACAGGTAGTAAAGGGAAATTCTCTCTATAGATATGATAAAGCTGAAATCCCTCCTACTAAGTTTGCTAGCCAATGTTTGGATGAGTTTGATAACTTTATGATTAAGCAAGAAGATATTAATGCTTATTTTGGTAGACAATTAAAACAAAATGCTTATATGATTGAACACTTGGGTGATTATATGTCTAGAGTTAAAGGTGAACTTAAACTCATTAGTAAACATGCTTCTATGGTTACCACTCAAGTAGAACAAGTACTTAAGGCTCAGAATGATTTTCTCAATGAATTGAATAATAAGAATAATGACTATCCTGTTAGAGTGGCTACTAGAACTGGTAAAATGACTCAGGAACCTTTGTATCCTGAAGGCCATCCTAAGAGAATTGAGCAAGATTCTCAGAGAAATAATGTTGACGCACCTAGTCCTTCTAAAAAGAAGAAAAAGAAAAATGATAGGACTCTAGATGCTTCTAGTGAACCTATTGCTGAACCACCTGAGAATCCAAATGATATTTCTATTTCTGATGCTGAAACACAATCTGGTAATGAACATGAACCTAGTGATAATGTTAATGATGATGTTCATGTTGATGCTCAACCTAGCAATGACAATGATGTAGAAATTGAACCTGCTGTTGATCTTGATAATCCACAATCAAAGAATCAACGTTATGATAAAAGAGACTTTGTTGCTAGGAAACACGGTAAAGAAAGAGAACCATGGGTTCAGAAACCCATGCGTTTTCCTCCCAAACCATCCAAGAAAAAGGATGATGAGGATTTTGAGCGCTTTGCTGAAATGATTAGACCTATCTTTTTGCGTATGCGATTAACTGATATACTCAAAATGAATCCTTATGCTAAGTATATGAAAGAAATTGTTACTAATAATAGAAAGATACGAAAGCTGAAATTTCCACCATGCTTGCTAATTACACTTTTAAGGGTGGAATACCAAAGAAACTTGGAGATCCAGGAGTACCCACTATACCATGCTCCATTAAAAGAAACTATGTTAAAACTGTTTTATGTGATCTTGGAGCCGGTGTTAGTGTTATGCCTCGCTCTTTATATCGTAGACTTGATTTGCATAAGTTGATACCTACTGAAATATCTTTGCAAATGGCTTATAAATCAACTGCTATACCTGTCGGTATTTGTGAGGGTGTGCCTGTTGTGGTTGCAAACGCTACTATTTTAACGGACTTTGTTATTCTTGATATTCCCGAGGACGATAGTATGTCTATTATTCTTGGAAGACCCTTTTTGAATACTGCAGGGGCTGTTATTGATTGCAACAAAGGCAATGTCACCTTTCATGTTAATGGTAATGAGCATACGGTACACTTTCTGAGGAAATAACCTCAGGTCCACAGTATCAATTCTATTGGAAAAATTCCATCGATTATTTTTGGAGGTTTTGAATTTCCTCTTCCTACTGTCAATAAGAAATATGATATTCTTATTATAGGGGATGTGTGTCGGGGATATAACTATTTGTGTAAGCCGCCAGGAGGGGCCGGGTTACACAAAGAGAGGCTTATCAGCAGCCCAAGACCAAGGCATGAAGATGACGGTTCACTAAAGGCCTAAAGGCCCACAGGATACTCTGAGGCCTGTATAGATAAACCGCCATGATGGTATAACTTGTACTGTAAGGTAGAAGTAACTAGTCGCTGAGCCGGACACTGTTTATGAGCCGGCCGGGACTCTGTAGGCCGCAGGGCGTCAACCCATGTATATAAGGGGACGACCCGCCAGCGGCTTAGGGCAGAAAACAACTCATCGAGAGCCAGGCATAGCGTATCTCGCTCCCTGGTCATCGAAACCTCAAGCAACACCAACCCAACTAGACGTAGGCCTTCCTTCATCGTAAGGGTCTGAACTAGTATAAACCTCTCGTGTCCTTTGTCCTGATTAACCCCTTTAAGCTTCCTAGTTGCAATGTCTCCACGACTAAGTCCTTGAAAGAGGACATCTGCCCTGAAAATTCCATGACAGTTGGCGCCCACCGTGGGGCCAACGCACGCTGGATTTGAGTTCTTGAAGGGCAGCTTCGAAGGGCTCAAGGGATACGCGGTTGGCCGGATGACTAAGAGTCGTCGCGACAAGATTTACATCGACGATGAAGGCTGGGGCCCCGATGCCGGCTCAATTGAGTATGGGTACCGGGTCCCCTTTGGCGGAATTCACGTCTTCATCGGCCGGATCGGTGAGCCGGGCCCTGAGCCGGACAACTGCACCGACCTCGTCGAGACGGCTCAGCGTGCGAAACCTGCCCGAGCTCAACCCGTCGTGAAGCGTGCCTTTGTGGGTTGCATCCACGGAGGTGAACTTTTTGAAGGATCTGAGGGTGATGGTGAGCCGGCCGTCCTCTCTGGTGGTGAATCGTCCGCCGGCTCAACAGATTTGCTGTATCAAGTTCAAGATGGCGTGCTTGGGGGCTGTTCCAATGGCAGCACTATTCCGGACCCCTCGGAGTCACCAAACTGGGCAGGAGTCTTCATGGCTGGCACTCAACCCGGCCAAAATTCTATGGCTTCGGTGGCAATAATGTCCGAGTTAGGAGCAGCTGGGGCAGGAGGCCCTGTGCGTTCACCGGCTCAGGTGCTGATGGATCTGATGGATAAACTTACTGCCCTGTTAACTGCCACAGTCATCCCTGCGAACCAGTCTGAGCATGAGGCAGAGGTGGCACAGGTTCTAAATTGCCCGGGCCAAGGAAACCTTAGCAGCTGAAGATATTAGATTGGCCACGGAGCGGGCGGCTTTGGACGCACGGGCGTAGCAGCTTCAGACAGAGGCTTTTCAGCTCAATATGAGCCTGAACGCATCTAATGAGGTAATGAGGAGGAGACATCAGAAAACTCAGTCCCGTTTACCTCAGGTTTATGATCCTTGGAATCTCTTTGCTACACCCGGAGCCGGCCCAAGTAACCCGCTAGGTGCAAATCAGTTTATGACATCCGGAGCGGGGGGTCCGGTTCAGCCTCAGGTGACGGAGCCTCTTCATGGTAATATGGCACCGCCCCGTTATGTACCGGTACCACCGGGTCACTTCTCCAACCCCATGGAGAACTTAATCGCAGCATCAGTGCGTTTGGCGGCTCTCCCAGTGGACGGTGATGATCCAACAGCGGTGGAGACCTGGAGGATCAGGGAACTAGTTCAAACGGCTCTGGCTCAGCAAGAGACCTACTCCTACAGTCGGGACAGGATTCACTCAACTCCTCCTCCCTGGTTAGCTCCGCCACGTCCAAACCAGAGTCCGAGTTACAGCAGACACATGGAGTCAGAAGCCTTGTCAAGTAATGCCCAGCGCCGGAACCAGCCTGGTGGGTATAACCCGGTATAGGATCGGATACGTCAGGAGGACGACCGGGCGGCTCAGCTAGCGACTCAAATAGCAGCCCAACAGGACTTACTGGCTTATCCGACGACTTCCGTGGAGGCGGGTGTTGCTACTAGAACCAGAGGGGTTCCTTGTCTGGTACCGGCTCTTCGTAATGTACGTCTGCCCAAAGATTTCAAGGGGCCTCGAAAGGTGCCAAACTATACGGCCGACTTACAGCCAGGGGCGTGGATCGAGAGTTATGAGATGGCCATGGAGCTGCTGGAGGTCAGTGACGCAGCGATGGCTAAATACTTCACCATGATGTTGGACGGCACAACCCGTTCTTGGTTAAAGGGCTTACCACCCAATTCTATTAGTTCGTGGGCAGAGCTAAAGGCTCGTTTCATCCAGAACTTTAAGGACACTTGCAAGCAGTCTATGTCGATTGTGGATTTGACAAATTGTAAGCAGGAGGAAGGCGAATCCATGACTCATTGGGTGCGCCGGGTGAAAGAGATAATACATTCATCTGACAAGATGGATGCCGGCTCAGCAGTGCTCATGCTGGAGAAAAATTGCCGCTTTGAGCCTCTGAGACAGAAACTGGGGCGCCTTAAGCGTGACTGCAATGATATGGGGACGCTGATGGCGGCTTTAGTCAAGTATGCCAATTATGATAGTACCAAGGATCCCGCGTCTGATGAGGAAAAGACAGGGAAGGGAAAGAAGAACGGTAATGGAAAGGGTCAGTAGCATAACCCAACAAATCAAGGAGGCAATAAGCGTAAGGCGGATGGTAACCCTAAATTTGTGGCTAATGCACAGGGTAACAATCAGAAGCACAAGGGGAAACCGCCCCCTCGATCCGGCGGGTCAGGTCCGTCTCTTGAACAGCTACTCAATGAGCCTTGTCCGAGACATGGCACCCGGGAACATCCAGCGACTCATTTATGGAAGGATTGTGCAATCATGAAAGCTTTCAAAAACTCCAATATGTTTGATGGCAATCAAGGCCCGGGCAGCGGCTCAGGAGGTGGCGGATTTCATGGCCCGGGCGGCGGCTCAGGGTCCAGTTTTCAGGGAAACCAGGGTGGTTATCATCAACAACAGTCTGGTCAAGGAGGTCAGTAGCAGCAGCAGTCGGGTTATCAGAGCCATCCAAAGCAGTTAAACAGTGGACAATATCACGTGTTCACCACAAGTTTGTGTAAACGTGATCAGAAGGTTCATAAGAGGGCGGTGAATTCTGTTGAGCCGGCAGTCCCTCGTTACTTATGGTGGTCAGAACAGCCTATTGTCTGGAGCAGGGAGGATCACCCTCCCCGGGTTGATAATCCGGGTCAACTGGCCCTGGTAGTGGTACCACAGGTTGGTGGTTACAAATTTACTAAGGTGCTCATGGACGGAGGTAGCAGCATCAACATCCTCTATTACGAGACCTTTCGGCGCATGGGCTTAACTGACAAGAACTTAAAGACTTCCAACACCGTCTTCCATGGGCTTAACTGGTAAGTCGGCATATCCTGTGGGTATGATTGAGCTGGAGGTGGCTTTTGGAGACGAGCATGATTCTAGGGCTGAGAAGTTAACCTTTGAGGTGGTCAAAATCAAAAGTCCATATCACGCTTTGTTCGGGCGGCCGGCTTATGCCAAGTTCATGGCACGGCCGTGTTATGTTTATTTGCAGCTCAAGATTCCGGGTTATAAAGGCACCATTACTGTGCATGGAAGTCGTAAAGTGGCCCTGGAGTGCGAAGAAGGTGACGCGGCTTATGCCGAGTCTGTCTGTGCAGCAGAGGAGCTCAAGTTTTATCAAAACAACTTTGACCCGATAGATATGACCTCTCTCAAGAAGCCGACTACGGAACATGACCCGGCCATGAAGTTTAAGTCGGATGAAGAGACTAAGCTTGTTGATTTTACTCCAGGCGATTCGTCTAAGCAGTTCAGCATCAGTGCCAACTTGGATCCTAAATAGGAAAGCGCGCTCATCGAGTTCATCCGTGAGAATCGAGACATCTTTGCATGGAAACCTTCTGACATGCCGGGTGTACCGAGAGGAATCGCTGAGCACACTCTTAATATTGATACGAAGTATAAGCCAGTCAGACAGTTTCTGCGGCGATTCAATGAGGAACGACGAAAAGCTATTGGAGAGGAGGTTGCCCGGCGCTTGGCGGCTGGGTTCATTATTGAAGTCTTTCACCCGGAGTGGTTGGCTAACACGGTGCTCATGCTCAAGAAAAACGGCACCTGGCGGATGTGTGTGGATTACACGAACTTAAATAAGGCTTGTCTGGCTGATCCTTTCGCTCTCCCCCGTATTGATCAAATCATTGATGCTATGGCGGGTTGTGCGCGTTTGAGCTTTTTGGATGCTTATTCTGGTTATCATCAGATCAAAATGGCAGTTAAGGACCAGGAGAAAATGGCTTTCATTACTCCGTTTGGAGCCTTCTGCTATGTGTCTATGGCTTTTGGGCTCAAGAGCGCCAGACAACTTATCAGCGGTGTGTACAGAATTGTCTCCACAATCAGATTGGGTGCAATATTCATGCTTATGTGGATGACATAGTTGTGAAGTCCAGAGAGATGGAAACCTTGATATCTGATCTCAGAGAAACCTTTGATAACCTCCGGGTTTACAAGATGATGCTTAACCCAGAGAAGTGTGTATTTGGTGTACCTGCAGGCAAGCTTTTCAGATTCTTGGTCTCAAACAGGGGCATTGAGGATAATAGGGAGAAGATCAAAGCAATCACCTCTTTGGCTAAACCGGCGTGCATCAATGATGTTCAGCGACTGGCGGGTCGGGTTGCTGCTTTAAGCCGGTTCATAAGCCGGTTAGGTGAGAAGGCCCTGCCGTTGTATCAGATGATGAAGAAGGCAGACACCTTTGTCTGGAGTGATGCGGCTAATGCTGCCTTTGAGGATTTGAAGAAGCAGTTATCTGAGCCGCCGGTTCTTGCAGCTCCCATTGACAAAGAGCCTTTGCTGTTATATGTGGCTGCTAATTCACGAGCTGTCAGCGGTGCAATTGTGGTGGAACGCAAGGAGGCTGGCAAGGAGCATCTGGTTCAACGGTCGGTTTATTATGTCAGTGAGGTCCTCATTGAGTCAAAGCAAAGGTATCCTCATTGGCAGAAGCTGGTTTACGGGTGTTCATGGCAAGCCGGAAGCTAAAACAGTACTTCCAAGGTCACCCTATCACTGTGGTAAGTTCTACCCCCTTGGGAGATATCATCCAGGACAGAGAGGCCACAGGACAAGTCGCCAAGTGGGCCATTGAGCTCGGGCCTCATGGTTTGAAGTATGTGCCATGTACTGCCATTAAGTCTCAAGCCTTGGTGGATTTTATCAATGACTGGACAGAGCTACAGGCACCTGAGGAGAAGCCCAACAACACATATTGGACTATTCACTTTGATGGGTCCAGGTAGCTGGAAGGCTCAGGGGCTGGAGTCGTGTTAACTTCCCCTCGAGGTGACAAATTCTGTTATGTGCTCCGGCTTATGTTTCCTTGTACTAACAATGCAGCCGAGTATGCAGCCTTACTCCATGTTCTCCGGATGGCCAAAGAGATGAACTTGAGCCGGGTAAGGTGCTTAGGAGACTCGAGCTCAACAGGTGTCAGGCAAGTGGGACTCCAAAGATCCCCTTATGGCGGCTTATCGTTGTGAAGTTGACGCGGTGGCTGGGCACTTCAAGGGTTATGTGGTGGAGCACATTGATCGAAGGAAGAATGAGGCGGCTGATGCCTTAAGCCGGCTGGGATCTCAGCGTAAACCGGTGCCGCCTAACACCTTTCTTGATATTTTGCATAATCCTTCTGTTAAGTTACCTATAGAGGAAGATCTGGCAATACCAGACCCGGAGGCACAGCTCGTGGCGGCTCTCCATGTTATCCCGGATTGGACAGTGCCTTATTTGGCTTACATGACCCGGGGAGAGTTGCCTGAAGAAGAGACCTTGGCAAGACAAATCGTCCGGCGGTCCAAGTCTATGACAATTGTCAATGGCGAGTTACATCACTGTAGCGTCACCGGAGCGTTTCAATGTTGTGTGTCGCCTACAGAGGGTCAGGAGATCCTTTTTGAGATTCATGAAGGTGATTGTGGTCATCACGCCGGCTCAAAGTCTCTTGTGGCCAAAGCTTTCTGTCATGGGTTTTATTAGCTGACGGCTCATGCTGATGCGGAAGGTCTGGTCAGTAAATGCGACGGATGTCAGAAGTTCTCACGACGAGCTCATGTGTCGGCTCAAGAATTGAGGATGATTCCAATTACTTGGCCGTTTGCAGTCTGGGGGCTTGACATGGTCGGACCTTTCAAAAGGTCTAAAGATAAAAAGACACACCTCTTGGTGGGCAGTTGACCAGTTTACAAAGTGGGTTGAGGCAGGGCCAGTCAGTAAGTGTGATGTAGCCACGGCGGTCCAGTTCATGAAAAAGGTGATTTTCCGTTTTGGCTTTCCACATAGTATCATAACTGATAACGGCACTAACCTATCCAAGGGAGCCATGGAAGAGTTCTGTCAACGAGAGCATATCCGGCTTGACATTTCGGCTCTGGCTCATCCTCAATCCAATGGCCAAGCAGAAAGAGCCAATCAGGAGATCTTGAAAGGTATCAAGCCCTGGCTCTTGGCCCCCCTACAGTGGACGTCGGGTTGTTGGGTGGAGGAGTTACCCTCTGTACTTTGGAGCATCAACACTACACCTAACAGATCCACGGGTTTTACACCTTTCTTCATAGTGTACGGAGCAGAGGCGGTTCTGCCAAGTGACATCCGGCATGACTCACCTCGCGTGGCGGCTTACGTTGAGGCTGACAACGAGAAGGCTCGTCAAGATGCACTTGACCTGTTGGATGAAGAGCGAGACTTGCCAATAGCCCGCTCGGCGATTTACCAGCAATACCTGCACCGCTATCACAGTCGCCGGGTTAGGTCCAGAACCTTTCAGGAAGGCAACTTAGTGCTCCGGCTCATCCAGGATCAATCTGACATGCACAAGCTATCCCCTCCTTGCGAAGGACCCTTTGTGGTCAGCAAGAATCTGAAGAACGGGTCATACTACCTTATCGATGTTCGAGAGCACAAAGACTCATGTAAATCGGAGGAGGAGACCCGCCGGCCATGGAATATAGCTCATCTTCCGCCTTACTATACTTGAGCCACCGGCTCTAATGTGTATATATTTATACTATGTATATATATTACATAAAGCAATAAAGCAGGACCTCTGTCCTTTTTCCACTCCCAAAAAAGGTTTATATGTCTTCTTTGTTAGGTGGTGGAGATAACCAAGAGGAAGCGGGTCATATCTGAATCCGGCTTTTCCTTTGGTCCGGCTTATGATCATATCTGAATCTAGCCATGGTCACTTGGGGGCTTCCTATTCAAACATAGGTCGTATTCGAACCAAAGAGAACATAGCTGTCGATACCCACTTGATCGGCGTACTGCCAAACCCACTTGGGGGCTTCTTGATCATATTTGAATCATAGCTTAACTCCTTTGGGTCTGACGTGGATCGTATTCGAATCAACGTCATTAAACAACTCTTATGGTCACTTGGGGGCTTCCTGTTCAAACATAGGTCGTATTCGAACCAAAGAGAACATAGCTGTCAATACCCACTTGATCGGCATCGCCACAACCACTGGGGGCTATATGATCGTATCCGAATCTTAGCTTAACCCCTTTGGAATGGTTCACTGATCGTATTTGAATCAGAGGACTTTTAAGTTTTATTCATTATACTTGGCTATCTTGAGAATCTCTCGAAAATACAATGGAGTGTACTGCAATCCTCCGGCTTAACATTGGTTACATCAGATTGATAAGTGCCAGGTGAACTTTATGTGTCAATTTTCAGGAGTTAAACTCAACCTCAGGGGTTGGGTTATAAGAGCCGGAAAGATAACCGTAAGCATCACAGGTATATCATTATGATTATGTCTACTAAGTTTAATCATAAGTTGGTTTTCCTGTAAATATTCGGTGTGTATTCCGGGTTATCAAGGCTTACGTGACCCTCCATGTGATAAGTCGCCAAGGGATTTCTGTTTATCTTATGTGCAGGACAATACAAGACATTTCTGCAATGATATAACAGATTCATATTAACTGCAAAAGCATAGTGACGGCGGCTTATGCAAGTATTAAAGTGCCATCAGCATGCGCGAAGGCATGACAAAATTCAAAGTATTTTCTACTCTATTACAAGACTCCCCGAGTCTGAATGCTGAGGCATTGTTTGTAATACAAAGACACAAGCATATGACGCCTGGCGATTTACTCTTGAGGTTAACCTGAAGCTTCCGGGTTATCCCTCGCCGCCTCTCCGCCGGTTGCCCTGTCCTGGAAGGATGACGAGGCCCAGTCAATGCCACTCAAGGCTTCAAACTCAGCTTCATCATCTATTAAGCCGGTTGGGTCGACTTCAGGGGCAAAAGTGTGCTTACGAGTTGGAGGAACCAGGATCACTTCATGGTAATGAGGTGTTGGAATCCTCCGGTTTTCCTTATCGTAAACCGGTTGATATTTGGTCAGATCGGTGTCATTCCCAATAAGAGTAGCCACCGGGCATATTTCTTTCACACAGGCGGTAAAGTCTCCCTCGTTAAATAAGGTGCCATCCTCCTTTAGACTCGGGTATCCAAGAGCGATGTCGGCCGGGTCTAGTTCAGGATAAAATGCTTTAGCCCGGCTCAATGCTGCTATAGCCCCGGCTCTTGCGGACGCCCGCCTTAGCTCTTGAACCCGCTGAGGGAGTACAACAAGCCGTTTCAGCACATCTTGAAGGAGATAAGGAACTTCATTGGATAAAGCCACAACGGCCAGAGCATGTTGTGACCCGGTGTATAGTTGTTCCACCAGTATATATACTGCCTTCAGCTTGATTAGCATATTTTGCTTAAGGTTAGTACTCCTGGGGCCTATATTGTTAAAAAACATAAGGTAAGCCGGAGATAAGAGTTAAGGTATTTATCAACAAAAGGTTTGCGGTATTTAAGTTTTCATATATTGGTACTTACCAAAGATTGCTGAGACCATTTGAGATATCTGATCCTTTAAGCCGGACAGTTCGGTATTTACTTCTGCAAGTGATGCTTCTGCTGTCTCGTCCCGGGTCATCAGTAAGTCCTTTTCGTCAGCCCAGATTTTCTTCTCCGACTCAAAATTCTTCTTCAACTTCTGTTGTTCAGAGACGCTGAATTCAAATTTGGAGTTGGCTTTTTGAATTTCAATCTCCTGGGCTGCCAGGCGGTTCTTTAGGTCGGCAATCTCCGACTCAAATTGACTTATGGTGGCCTGCATTGCACCGGTAATAGTCAAGATTATGGTAAATAATATTAAGTCCCGAGCACTTTGCAAGCAAAGATACTTGGCACTTGGGGGCTAATGTATACCGAAGCTTTCTAACTTATTAAGCCGGTCTTGGATATTAAAGTCCCAAACACTTTGCAAGCAAAGATGCTCGGCACTTGGGGGCTAATGTGTATCGCAAGTTAAAGGTATTGTGTTACAGCCGGTTTAAATACTTTTTCTTTCAAGCCGGACAAATAGCTCTAACAATGTTTCTAAGTCCACATCATATTTATTCATAAGCAATAGACTTGGGGGCTGGTACAGTAAGTATGATTGAAAGTAAGGAAGTGTAAGTCATACCTCAGATTTTTGCTGTATTTGCTTCACCATATGAATTTCCAGGTCACGGATGCTTTGCACCTGGTTGATGTAGCCTGAGATGATCTCTCCAATACTCAAATAAGTATAGTCGGTGATATCCATCTTAGCCTTACGGTGTTCTAGCAACTCCTCTTTAGCCGAACACTTGGCAAGGACAGTGGGCTGTGCCGGCTCAACAAATTGAGTCTTCAGAAACTCAACTTTCAGGTCATCTGCCTTGGCGGGGCTAGGTGCCTCCGGATTAACAGAATCATTGATGACTTGTTCAGCAGGCAGGACAGAAGAGGTTACCGGAGCATCATGAGATAATGGAGGTGGTGGCTCGTGAACAAAAGTATCAGGTGTGGCCGTTCCAAGCGCCGGCTCAGTTACAACAAGGTCCTGGGCCAGCTTATCTTTCTTTGTTTGCTTCCTGGCCTTCACTTGCACGCTATGGACAAAACAGAAAATGAGTACAGAGACATAAGGAAGAGCATAAGGTAAAAAAATTGATATTACCCAGGGGTCGTCTTAAAAGCCGGCATGTTTGACTGCATAGACTCACCGGATGAAGGAGATGTATCCTGATAATTGGAGTCAGATGAATTGAGAGGTTGACGGATTAAGCCCGCCAAAGGTAAAAAAGGAGATAAGTCGGAGATAACCTCAATCTGCCGCTTCGGGGTTGTGTCAGGCAAGACGGAGGAGAGCTCTGCATCCTTGCTGGTTCGGGTCTTCCTCCGGCTTTCAAGTTGCTATTGCCTCAAAAGAAAGTCAGGGTCTTGGTAAGCCAAAGGATGTGAAAATCTAACTTTCCGGGTTACTCTTCGAATTTTCTGACGCGACAGAGGCTCAGAGTCGGAGAAGATTATAGTTACCTCTTCTTCGACGGGTTGGCTGTTTCCCATGTCTTCCTGAAAGAGAAATCATGTCAGTAAAATGATGATACAATAGTCAGGGAAATTGACAAGTTACCTCTTGCTCATTATCATCAGAATCATCAAGCTGAAACATCTCAGAAGTGCTTGGCTTCCTCTTTTTTGAAGTGGTGGGCTTGGTGGTTTTTCTTTCGGCTCTCTTAGCCGCCCTGGCTTGCTTGGCCGCCTCATGATCATACTGGATTTTCCAGAAGTTGTCATTAGCCTGTAAAAGGTTATAAATGGTTATGAGTAAGAATACAGTGTAACAAAATGAAAGCAGTCATTGAAACTGAAAACTTACTGCAGGGGCCGGGTTCTTCTTGCAGAAGGGCAGTAAGCCGAAGGCATTACTGGTCACTGTACCTTCCTTCAACAAAGACTGAGTTGTAGCTTCCACTACGTCATCCGGTAAATCGTCAGGACTATGACGCTGAGGGTCATTTTTCTCGCCTGAGTAGTTACACATTAAGCCGGGGCGATGGCTTAATGGAATTATCCTCCAAGCAACCCAGACTCGGACCAGTTCAATGCCATCCAAGTCGTTACCCAAGAGAGCTTTAATCTTCTTGATCTTGGGAGTGAGTGGCAGACGTTCAATGGCAGACAACTTATCCGGCAGCGGTGACTAGATTCAAGGTGTAATGCACGGAAGCCGGGCAGCGGGTTTTCACCAGCCGGAGAAGAATCATGGCAGTAGAACCATGTTTGGTTCCAGTCCTTCGGATGACTCGGTAATTCAGCATAAGGGAACAGGCAGTCTCTTCGCCTTTGAATCGATATGCCACCAAGTTCCAAACTGGGCCCGTTGGCGCGCTCATTCTGCCGGTTCAGATAGAACAATTCCCTGAACAAAAGTAGGCTGGGTTCTTCTCCAAGGTAAACCTCACAGAAAACTTGGAAGTTGCAGATGTTTGACACGGAATTAGGCCCGATGTCTTGAGGTCTTAAGTCAAAGAAGTGCAAAACATCTTTGAAGAATTTTGAACCGGGTGGAGCGAAGCCCCGACTCATATGATCTGTAAAGACTACTACCTCCCCTTCTTTGGGATGAGGTTTCTCCTCGGACAGGTCAGGAGCACGATAAGACGTGACCTCCTTCTTGGGAAGATAGCTGGACTTCACAAATTCGGACAATTTGCTCTTTGTGACAATGGATGTGACCCAGTTGCAGGTCACTGGGGGTTTGACAGCTTTGGGTGCCATTATGAAAATTGAAGCCTACTGTCAGGACCCCGATCCTAAGCCACATCGATCTAGCATGTAACACATCATATCACTTTGCGGCCTCACGCACGGTATTCCCACGGGTGCCACCTTACCTGGCCCGGGACCGTTTGCGCCTTTTGGCTCATGTATATGATAGTGTCGCTAGCATCCATATGACAGAGAACCCGGGCCGACATGACTAGTCGTGAACCCAAAGTGGCACTAACTCATGGGAACATGCATACATGAATCACATCGAGCATGTCGGTCAGCAGCGTGTGAATCCGGGCTGTAGCACTGGCTAACAGGACTCCGGGAACCCGGACTGTAGCAGGCTAGGCAGGACTCCGGATGTCACCGCGTGACATTTCCCCGAAGGGACAGACACAGGAACGAAGTGAAACACATGCCGGCCAGTCAAGTGTCCTGAGCAGTAGTGCTGGGCTAGCAGGACTCCGGTGAACCGGGCTGTAGCGGACTACTATGGCTCATGGAAGCACAAGACTACATTTCTCCATAAGAGAGGCTACCAAGGATAAACAACTAGGTTGTCGGATCCCACACATACCAAGCATTTCAATCATACACACAATATGCTCGATATGTGTAATTACAACAGGGCATCACAACATAACTCTACGACTCAAGTATTTATTTATTAGGCTCCGAGGAGCGAGATATTACAAGCATGGGTCTCATGACCCCACATTCAGAGCATACAAGTCAAAGCACCTGCGGAAGCTTAACATGTCTGAGTACAGACATCTACAAATGAAAAAGCCTGAGAAGCCTGACTATCTACCAGATCCTGTCGAGGGCACAAGATCGTAGCTGAGGTATCAAGCTAAACGTCGAAGTGCACGTGCAACTACTAGCGAGACTGAAGTCTCTCTCTGCAAAACATAAAATAAGCAAACATGAGTACAAATGTACCCAGCAAGACTTACATCAGAACTAACTACATATGCATCGGTATCAACAAAGGGGGTGGTGGAGTTTAACTGCAGCAAGCCAGCTTTGACTCAGTGGCTAAACTGAACTACGACTGCAAGTAACTCTCTTGAGGTGGTGCACACGAGTCCACAAATTCACCATACCAATACACCACTATGGATCCGCTCGCGTCTCCCTGCGAGAACGCCATCCATAACACTCACACTTATCTTGCGCATTTTAAAGTATCCACTTTCGCTTGTCTATGAACTATGCAAGGGGTCCAAGTTTCCATATCCGAGGAATCCGTCTATTCGAATAGATAATGATAACCCTGCAGGGGTGTACTTCTTCACACACGCTCTCGCCACTTATGGCCCTGTACACGTCATGTACCTCGGCAACCTTCAAGGAGAAGCCGGGCGAGGGAGTCGGCCACGACCTGACTAACCAACAAGTCTCTAGTCCAGGTTTATCGCCTATTCGGGTTCCATCCGCAAGGAGGTCCAGCCGAGGTGTCGCTCACGACCCCAAACGATGTGTACAGGGTTCCCAAGCCCACCATCCGGGTGCCACTTGGTACACCGGGCCACTGTTCCTAGTCTGTCCCAAGACCACCTGTATCGGGTGCCACTTGGTAGACTACTAACACTACCTACAAACACCAGAAACTAGTTGCAACTCCTGGACAGAGATCAAGTTGATTAATAAGTCGAGAGGGGTCAAGTTACCGGAACCCAATGTGTGGTAGTAACTGTTCATGGATCACAAACACAGAACTCAGTTCCTGAGGACGGCTGCAATGAGACAACCCACCATGTACTCCTACATGGCCTCTCACCGCTACCTTTACCAAATCGTGTTCACACACTTAGCTCTCAACAGTAGGACATGTTCACCAACTTCCAATTCATCCCGATGAATCAGACCTGACACAACTCTAAGCAATAGCAGGCATGACAAACAAGCATGAATGAGTAGGCACATCAGGGCTCAAACAATTCCTACTCATACTAGTGGGTTTCATCTATTTACTGTGGCAATGATAGGTCATGTAGAGGAAAGGGGTTCAGCTACCACAGCATGTAACAGTTGAAACGGTGTTGTCCTATGCAGTAAAAGAGAGCAGGGGTGAGAGAGTGGGATTGTATCGGAATGAACAAGGGGGTTTTGCTTGCCTGGCACTTCTGAAGATAGTATATCTCTCCATCGGTGTCATCGATCACGTCGTCGGAAATGAACGTCTACCGAGAGGGAATAACCACCGGCAAACACAACAGGAACTGCAATCAATGCAATGCAACAATATGATGCATGATCATGATATGGCAATATGCTATTGATTGAGCTAATGCAACTAACAACAAGTTAAATGGAGTTGGTTTGAACACTAGGTTCAAATTCAAATTCAAACTATGAATTCAAATAGTGCGTTATCATGTTTTGGTCTAAACAGTGAGGTTAAGTTGTTCAAACATGCATGAAAATGGTACATATGGATTCCTTGAATTTTTCTGATAATTTTTCATATATAATTTATTTCATTTGGAGTTACGGTTGAATTTCTATGAATTTTAGAAGTTTGGGGTATTTTATGAAATTTATAAATCATTTCTGATTTATTTTAATTCCAAAAAAAGACTTATGACGTCACTGTGATGTCAGCGGTCAAAGGCGCTGGTCCAAGTCAAACCTGACAGTGGGTCCCGCGTGTCAGTCTCTAAAGCTTTAATTAAAAAGGTTTAGTTTTAAACCATGGATTATCTGGGCAGTGGGGCCCATTGTCAGTGAGACAAGATTTAGTTAGCGGGGTGATTAACCCCTAACAGTAGTGGTTAGCACTAATTATAGCCCTAAACTAATCAGTCAGATGCCGGCCCCACATGTCATGGACACGGTGTGGGGTCCAGCCGAGGTCAAAAGCCCAGTCAGCGGGGTCAAACACACCGGCGTTAAGCCGCCGGCGAGGTCCGAGACGGCGGAGGGCTTCGGAAGACTGCTACGGTGCACCGTTTGGCACGCGGCTGGGTTCTTCAGGACGCTAGAGGAGCGGCGCATCCAACGGTGGTGGTCGCCGGGCCTGGGGCGGCCAGAAACGACGACGGGGAGCAGCACCGCGGCGGCCGGAGTTCGGTCGTGTATGGGTGGGGTGCTAGGGTGCATCTCCAGACAATCTGGTGGGTGGAGCGGGATCCTGGGAGCACACTGAGCTTAGGGGTGTTCTCGGACACGTCGTGCGTGAGCTATAGCCATGGCGACCTCATGGCCGGCGGCAAGAAGCTCGCGGTCATGGTGGGAGAGGCAGCTAGGGCATGGAAACGGAGGGGATGAGCAAGGGGGGAGGAGAAGGAGCTCACAGGGATGCGGCAGGGTAGGTCAGCGGCCTCGCGGACTCGTCGGAGACGGTGAATCGACGGCGGTGAGCTTTGGCACCCGAGGAGGAAGACGGCGGTGGTGACGGCGTTGCAGGGTGTTCAGCGATGCGCGGTTCGACGGAGAGGAAGAATAGGTCACGGCGGAGATTCTGGTCACTTCGCGGGGCATGGGGCGGGGGGGAAGGTGTGGCCGCGAGGCTCACGGCGACGAGCTCGCATGGCTCTCGGCCATGGTGATGAGAAGGCGGGGAGAGGGAGAGAGAAAGCAGAGGAAGAGGGGAATGGCAGAGGGGGGTCGAGGCCATCTCGCTGGCGCTTCGGGTAGGCTCGAGGAGGGGAAACAGGCAGGGAGGAGGTGGCGCCTGCTGCGTGTGCTGTGGGCACGCAGCTGCTTCTTCTCCTGGCAGGGGAAGAAGACAGTGCTGCCCCTATGGGCTGGGCTGCTACAGTGCTGGGCTGCCAGGTCAGTCCTTCTCTCTCTTCTGTTTTCTCTATTTTGTTTTCTCTTTTCTATTTTTTTGCAGTCTGTTTGTGATTTAGTTCTAAGACCAAATCAATTTCAAAATTCATAAAAATAATTTTGTGAACTAAATGGATTTATCCAAATCCACACAACAATTTTCAGAATTATTGAACATATATTTATTATATAATAAATATGGATCCAATTCAATTATTTATTGGATTAATTCACAGGCCCAAAATAATTGCTTCTGAGATTCTAAAAATATTGGTTTGAATTTTATCCCTTGCCAATATTTCCAGAGATTCACAGGAACATTTTCTTGGACTTAATTGAAGCAATTTTTATCTTGGTCATTTTTAGAAATGTTCTCTGAGGCTTTCACATGTCCCCATTTCAAGTTTCAGATAAAATTAGACATGACGCATGAAGATCAAGCAAAGTCAAACGATGGCTAATCTAGGGCTGTCACAACTCACCCCCACTAAACAAGAATCTCGTCTCGAGATTCAAGAAGTGGAGTAAGAAGACAGAGGGGTCACAAACTATCACAGGCTTCTCGATCCAACTGCCCTTCTCGGAGATGTTGATTCATTGCTCCAAATTGATCTTGACATCCTTGCTTACGAGATCTTCATCCAGCATGACAACAAGAAGAAAAGGAAAATCTAGAAGAATCGATCTTCTCAAAGATCGAGCAACTTAGGATCATCTTGATGATCACAAGATCAACTCATGGAGTGAGACATTAGAACATCTCTTGAGCTGAGACACAAAACACACATCGAGAGGGATGGAAGAACAACGACGAGGTTTGATTTGGTGGGCAACAATCCCACGCTTAAATAGATGGTGCATGGTTTCAAAGTAGCAAGGGGATAGTTGCCATGATACCATAACCAGACATCTTAAGGAAGGTGACTCGCAGAAATATTCCCTTAAGTGGCAAAAAGAATTACTTTTGATTCGGAGATCATTGAAACTCTTTATACCAGCCTAAGGCAATCACAATCGATCATTTGAAGGAGTTCAAAAGAATGACATACTTGGACTAGAAAGGATGATGTGGACTACCTTGTTGAAGACAACGCAATGGATGATTTTGCTTATCATCGGAAATGGATGGGACCCATGGTAAGTCCACTTTTGAAGATGATCCTGAACAACAACTACTGAGGTGCAAGCTGGGAACAAAATGCAAATGTTGGGAATGATTCTGGTAACTGGGGAATAGCTCAACAGTAGAGAGTGAGTCCACTATTTGAAAAGGTTATAACATAACCGAGGAAGCTGGAAGCAAATCCCAGTTAACACCAACGGTAAAACCTAGTGCTTGCGCGTGCTCTCAAGAACTTGAGCATCTCCATATTCATCAAGGTTTTACCCATATCCGTGTCAAGGATCCTGGCAACACAACATACCACCATGATGAATGGTGATGGATGATGCAGATGCAAAGGAAGATAACACTTTCTCAGATTTCACCTTAGCGAGGCCAAGGAAATAGAATCTGGATGATCGACCGAGAGACATTTAGCACTCCGCTTCTCATGTTCTCCTTGATGTGCTAGGATAACCCATTTATTGATACGGTTTGGTATCTAGGACATCAAGTAAAAGGTCGGACTTCGGGAGCAAGAATCCATAAGGATTAACTTCGGAGGTAAATCCTACGAAATCCTCATGGGGAGGTGGCCAACTTTCTTCAATCAAGATACTACAATAATAGGTCTTCCGGCTGGATGTGTTGGCCACGACATCCACTTTACCGGGTTACAGAGAGACCAATATTAAAGTTCTTGAGAAACGTCCCAACCATCATATCTGCCTGAGATTCAGATCTAGCTGGTAACAGGATATTTCAGACAACATGTCCGGAAAAAGGAAGTTTGCAAGACAAACCGATGAGATGACGTTGCGAGATCCTCGGGAAATGAACTATGATAGCAAGCTCCAAAACATGAGTTGGTTCTGCTACATACATGTGAACACACTGTCCCAGACAAGCATGATCACGTAGTAGTCTTATAATAAAACACTACCGAGATCAGGTGGGGAACCATCTTCGAGGATATTGGAATCTTGTGCATGAACTAGTATTCGCACAACAACTCCTTTTTCTTGAACAAGTCAATCAGTGGCTTGGGTGCTAGGAATTCATATGGAACGAAGATGATCAGTCTAACATACACATAATACTTTGCACGTGCATGGCTGACTTGGGATGATTCCAGAGGAAGCAAAAACAAACTTTCCCGAATTCACGGCGGCAACTTACATCAAATGCACATGAACTTGGAGAAAGTCACATATTTCAACCGGACATATGCTTCATGAACGGGACATGATGGCAATTCTTATAAAGTTTCCAACACTAGTATAATGTTCAACATAAATCATGGGGAGACAAAATGCTGTTGCTGGGCTCAACAACAACTCATCGGAATTTCCATATCATTGGAACTTCCACCATCATGTGAAACGGTGATAGCATTGGTTAGACCAAAAGATGTAATGGTGGCTTGAGGAATCAACCACGAGTAAGACAACATTACGAATATCGTTGGTTTTAACTTCATTTGACGACAGCCCATGCTCAAATCAGGGTTTGACAAGACAATAGGTTCAACAACTGATCACGGGGATCAGTCGATGAAGATATTATCTTTCTTCAACACAGATACAATATATCCCTTAGGGATGAGCGTGGTAGGATAAGCTTTTATCTTCCAACTCTCCAAGTTGTTGTTAAGCTTAACCAACTATTTCAGGGTATCCGACACAGATTCTTGGAGAAGGAGTGGTTTACAAGAAACCAACTTGATCACGAACTCAACATAGCTGTCAGGTGACAACCTGGTAACACTTCCGAGAAGATATTCGGAAATTCACGAACCACCGATATGTTACGAAGCTCGAGAACAATCTTGCTTTGCGAGGCAAGACGACGTGACCAATAGAGCAAGGGTTTGACACAATCTTAACTCATTGACCGAATAGTGCACCAGAAATAAGGACAAGGTAGCACGATCAATCCTAGAATAGTGATTCGATAACCAACACGCTAAGAATGATAATAATGTCCATAACTACCAAGCAACACAGTTGCTAGGAGTATTGATTTCACACATCATGGTTCACTTGCGGTACTATGGTTGTAACAACACGGAACCGAGGAGAGAATGATGATGGCGAGAAGTATCACTGCGTCAAGAGTGTATAAGAGATGGTGCAATTCTCATGACAATCCTGACATGAAGGGGGTAATACTCCAGGATAGAACAGAGAAGAAGCTGGATTGGCATTTTGATCTGCGAAATACAACTACTTTGACCCAATCCTAGATATGGATGAGGTGCTGGAGTTTGTTTCTCCTAGTCATTCCAAAATAGAATGGCTTGACGGGCCACAAGAATAATAGGCATCGATGAGCACGAATGCACAACTGGTCCTGACTATCAAGTGATAGACTAGGGTCGGGATACACCTGAGAAGGGTCAACTCAAGGAACATATAACTTTCTGAGTTGTGGATGCATAGATTAGTATGTCAAACCAAGTTCAACAGGTTTCTTCCAGATAACCCATGCAGAAGAAGAAGGACTGGCAGATTCACAATTATGGATGGAGAACTCCTCAAGAGTACTCTGATTGTGAGATTTTGGTTCAAAGAACATCTGCCTAATGGTTCACGGTATTTGGAAGAAGGAAATACCACGAACCTCGAGGACTATCGCAAAGGTTACTAATATCCTAAAGGAACTAGCAACACTATCATCAAGAGATAAAGTAGAGTGAATCTCGGGTTCAAGAACCCATGAATAGAATACCTACCACTACATGGCATCACGGGATGCTTTGAGAATAATGGCCAGAATCATCACACTGGGAATATAAAGCATCGCTAGATTATGGGTGGTTCTCTAAGATGCCTAGGGTCATAATAATGGCTCCAACATATATGTCGAGGCAATAAAGTACCTCAACTCACCGATTAGTGTGGTTGAACTAGCCTAAAGGGACATCAGGAACGAAAAGAAGGGATTTGCAAATGCATCAGACTATTTTAGAAACCTGGGATGACTCGGACAGCATAACGGCTGTAAATGCTCAAAATGATTTGAGACATCTTGCAAAATAGTGGCATAACCACTCAACGTCACAATATCAAGGTTCTGAGACCAATTATGAACACACGGAAGTAGCAGAAACTGAACTAAGGCTTGAATCCATCAATCCTATAAGTCCCTATCATAGTAACTCGTCATCCTGATAGATAGATGAGAAGTCCTAGTTCTTAATCCCCGTAGAAGACAAGAGGATGACTCAGATCAGAAGGTCATGAGGATAAGGAGTAAAAAGAGCCTTACGTTCCCATCCGCAATCAATTCCCTTATATAACTAAAGCATTTCTAGACACGACTTCGACCAGAATGGCTTGGTAATCCTACAGGCAGTCAGGCTCTGATACCAAAGCTGCCAGGACCCCGATACTAAGCCACATCGATCTAGCATGTAACACATCATATCACTTTGCGGCCTCACGCACGGTATTCCCACGGGTGCCACCTTACTTGGCCCGGGACCGTTTGCGCCTTTTGGCTCACGTATATGACAGTGTCGCTAGCATCCATATGACAGAGAACCCGGGCCGACATGACTAGTCGTGAACCCAAAGTGGCACTAACTCATGGGAACAGGCATACATGAATCACATCGAGCATGTCAGTCAGCAGCGTGTGAATCCGGGCTGTAGCACTGGGCTAACAGGACTCCGGGAACCCGGGCTGTAGCAGGCTAGGCAGGACTCCGGATGTCACCGCGTGACATTTCCCCCAAGGGACAGACACAGGAACGAAGTGAAACACATGCCGGCCAGTCAAGTGTCCTGAGCAGTAGTGCTGGGCTAGCAGGACTCCGGTGAACCGGGCTGTAGCGGACTACTATGGCTCATGGAAGCACAAGACTACATTTCCCCATAAGAGAGGCTACCAAGGATAAACAACTAGGTTGTCGAATCCCACACATACCAAGCATTTCAATCATACACACAATATGCTCGATATGTGTAATTACAACATGGCATCACAACATAACTCTACGACTCAAGTATTTATTTATTAGGCTCCGAGGAGCGAGATATTACAAGCATGGGTCTCATGACCCCACATTCAGAGCATACAAGTCAAAGCACCTGCGGAAGATTAACATGTCTGAGTACAGACATCTACAAATGAAAAAGCCTGAGAAGCCTGACTATCTACCAGATCCTGTCGAGGGCACAAGATCGTAGCTGAGGTATCAAGCTAAACGTCGAAGTCCACGTGCAACTACTAGCGAGACTGAAGTCTCTCTCTACAAAACATAAAATAAGCAAACATGAGTAAAAAATGTACCTAGCAAGACTTACATCAGAACTAACTACATATGCATCGGTATCAACAAAGGGGTGGTGGAGTTTAACTGCAGCAAGCCAGCTTTGACTCAGTGGCTAAACTGGACTACGACTGCAAGTAACTCTCTTGAGGTGGCGCACACGAGTCCACAAATTCACCATACCAATACACCACTTTGGATCCGCTCCCGTCTCCCTGCGAGAACGCCATCCATAGCACTCACACTTATCTTGTGCATTTTAAAGTATCCACTTTCGCTTGTCTATGAACTATGCAAGGGGTCCAAGTTTCCATATCCGAGGAATCCGGCTATTCGAATAGATAATGATAACCCTGCAGGGGTGTACTTCTTCACACACGCTCTCGCCACTTATCGCCCTGTACACGTCATGTACCTCGGCAACCTTCAAGCGAAAGCCAGGCGAGGGAGTCGGCCACGACCTGACTAACCAACAAGTCTCTAGTCCAGGTTTATCGCCTATTCGGGTTCCATCCGCAAGGAGATCCGGCCGGGGTGTCGCTCACGGCCCCAAACGATGTGTACAGGGTTCCCAAGCCCACCATCCGGGTGCCACTTGGTACACCGGGCCACTGTGCCTAGTCTGTCCCAAGCCCACCTATACTGGGTGCCACTTGGTAGACTACTAACACTACCTACAAACACCAGAAACTAGTTGCAACTCCTGGACAGAGATCAAGTTGATTAATAAGTCGAGAGGGGTCGAGTTACCGGAACCCAATGTGTGGTAGTAACTGTTCATGGATCACAAACACATAACTCAGTTCCTGAGGACGGCTGCAATGAGACAACCCACCATGTACTCCTACATGGCCTCTCACCTCTACCTTTACCAAATCATGTCCACACACTTAGCTCTCAACAGTAGGGCATGTTCACAACTTTCCAATTCATCCCCGATGAATCAGACCTGACACAACTCTAAGCAATAGCAGGCATGAGAAACAAGAATGAATGAGTAGGCACATCAGGGCTCAAACAATTCCTACTCATACTAGTGGGTTTCATCTATTTACTGTGGCAATGACAGGTCATGCAGAGGAAAGGGGTTCAGCTACCGCAGCATGTAATAGTTGAAATGGTGTTGTCCTATGCAGTAAAAGAGAGCAGGGTGAGAGAGTGGGATTGTATCAGAATGAACAAGGGGGTTTTGCTTGCCTGGCACTTCTGAAGATAGTATATATCTTCATCGGTGTCATCGATCACGTCGTCGGAAATGAACGTCTACCGAGAGGGAACAACCACCGACAAACACAACAGGAACTGCAATTAATTCAATGCAACAATATGATGCATGATCATGACATGGCAATATGCTGTTGATTGAGCTAATGCAACTAACAACAAGTTAAATGGAGTTGGTTTGAACACTAGGTTCAAATTCAAATTCAAACTATGAATTCAAATAGTGCATTATCATGTTTTGGTCTAAACAGTGAGGTTAAGTTGTTCAAACATGCATGAAAATGGTACAGATGGATTCCTTGAATTTTTTTGATAATTTTTCATATATAATTTATTTCGTTTGGAGTTACGGTTGAATTTCTATGAATTTTAGAAGTTTGGGGTATTTTCTGAAATTTATAAATCATTTCTGATTTATTTTTATTCCAGAAAAAGACTTATGACGTCACTGTGATGTCAGTGGTCAAAGGCGCTGGTCCAAGTCAAACCTAACAGTGGGTCCCATGTGTCAGTCTTTAAAGCTTTAATTAAAAAGGTTTAGTTTTAAACCATGGATTATCTGGGCAGTGGGGCCCATTGTCAGTGACACAGGATTTAGTTAGCGGGGTGATTAACCCCTAACAGTAGTGGTTAGCACTAATTATAGCCCTAAACTAATCATTCAGATGCCGGCCCCACATGTCATGGACACAGTGTGGGGTCCAGCCGAGGTCAAAAGCCCAGTCAGCGGGGTCAAACACGCCGGTGTTAAGCCGCCGACGAGGTCCGAGACGGCGGAGGGCTTCGGAAGACTGCTACGGTGCACCGTTTGGCACGCGGCTGGGTTCTTCAGGACGCTAGAGGAGCGGCGCATCCAACGGTGGTGGTCGCCGGGCCTGGGGCGGCCGGAAATGACGACGGGGAGCAGCGCCGCGGCGGCCGGAGTTCGGTCGTGTATGGGTGGGGTGCTAGGGTGCGTCTCCGAACAATCTGGTGGGTGGAGCGGGATCCTGGGAGCACACTGAGCTTAGGGGTGTTCTCGGACGCGTCGTGCATGAGCTTTAGCCACGGCGACCTCATGGCTGGCGGCGAGAAGCTCATGGTCATGGTGGGAGAGGCAGCTAGGGCATGGAAACGGAGGGGATGAGCATGGGGGGAGGAGAAGGAGCTCACAGGGATGCGGCAGGGTAGGTCAGCGGCCTCGCGGACGCGTCGGAGACGGTGAATCGACGATGGTGAGCTTCGGCACCCGAGGAGGAAGACGGCGGTGGTGACGGCGTTGCAGGGTGTTCATCGATGCGCGGTTCGACGGAGAGGAAGAATAGGTCACGGTGGAGCTTCTGGTCACTTCGCGGGGCGTGGGGGGGAAGGTGTGGCCGCGAGGCTCATGGCGACGAGATTGCATGGCTCTCGACCATGGCGATGAGAAGGCGGGGAGAGGGAGAGAGAAAGCAGAGGAAGAGGGGAATGGCAGAGGAGGGTCGAGGCCATCTCGCTGGCGCTTCGGGTAGGCTCGAGGAGGGGAAACAGGCAGGGAGGAGGTGGCGCCTGCTGCGTGTGCTGTGGGCACGCAGCTGCTTCTCCTCCTGGCAGGGGAAGAAGACAGTGCTGCCCCTATGGGCTGGGCTGCTACAGTGCTGGGCTGCCAGGTCAGTCCTTCTCTCTCTTATGTTTTCTCTATTTTGTTTTCTCTTTTCTATTTTTTGCAGTCTGTTTGTGATTTAGTTCTAAGACCAAATCAATTTCAAAATTCATAAAAATAATTGTGTGAACTAAATGGATTTATCCAAATCCACACAACAATTTTCAGAATTATTGAACATATATTTATTATATAATAAATATAGATCCAATTCAATTATTTATTGGATTAATTCAAAGGCCCAAAATAATTGCTTCTGAGATTCTAAAAATATTGGTTTGAATTTTATCCCTTGCCAATATTTCCAGAGATTCACAGGAACATTTTCTTGGACTTAATTGAAGCAATTTTTATCTTGGTCATTTTTAGAAATGTTCTCTGAGGCTTTCACATGTCCCCATTTCAAGTTTCAGATAAAATTAGACATGATGCATGAAGATCAAGCAAAGTCAAACGATGGCTAATCTAGGGCTGTGACACCTACAAACAAAGATAAAGGAAATTTTCCAGTTTATTATAACCCGGAGAATAAGCATTGTTGGGTTATCTAAGATGGCGGCTTAAGAAGGGGCCTAATGACATAAAGGTAACTATGTGATAATGTTCAAATAGCTGCAGGTGTTAAATATGATTAAAGTTTTCTTAAGTCGCCAGAAGCAAGCGGTGCTGACGGCCGGTGTTATCTTAAACCGGTTACTATGGCTGAAACAGAGTCAACAGACGCAGTTTTTTTGGCTAAGTGTGGAGCAAACAGATTTCACAAGTTGCTGATATTATTTTGGATCAAACGACGCTCTGGAAAGGAAAAATTTCTAGACCTTAAACAGTACAGGGAAGATCATATACTCAAGAAGGGCTTCTAAATCAAGGAAATAAGATCTGTTTTCGTGCAGAATAAGCATGAAACATGTTCCGCAGCAGTTCTATGTTGTTTTCATAATCTAAACAAGGCATTGGAGGTGAGAACCAATGAAAGCTTGCGTCGGGCGGCAATGAACGCCGACGAACTCAAAGATGGCTCCAATGCAGATCTGAGAAAGGGGAACCGAAGAACTCACAGATGCGGAAGAGCTGCAAAGGGTCGCCGTCAATTTCTGGTCCGAATCAGGGTGATGCAGCGGCCTGAGTCGATGAAGATGAGGGTTCCGACGGTGGCGGCGGCGGAGCTCGAGCGGCAGAGAAGGGAGTGCGAGGAAGAACACGACTGGAGGAAATGAAAAAGACCTAGGTCGTGTTTATTTATAAGGAGGGGCCGACTGAGACAGCGTGAGAAACGAGGAGACCAAGACATCATTATCCAGCGGCCCCGATGCCTCGATTTTCGGGAAGGTCAGTAAAGGAAGAGATCCGTTGAAGATATGATGGATTAAAATATAAGTTTTATCAAAGATGACGTCACGATGATTTAACCCGGATCCAGATGATGACATCACGACGGGTTACAATTTTCACACAAGACAGAAGACTGAAGGCCAGCTCATAAGGTTTTTAGAGATCGACATGAACCGGTTCAAATCAATCTGGGGCCTAATGTTGGGGATATAACCATTTGTGTAAGCCGTCCAGGAGGGGCCGGGTTATGCAAAGAGAGGCTTATCAGCAGCCCAAGACCAAGGCATGAAGATGACGGTCACTAAAGGCCTAAAGGCCCACAGGATACTCTGAGGCCTGTATAGATAAACCGCCATGATGGTATAACTTGTACTGTAAGGTAGAAGTAACTAGTCGCCGAGCCGGACACTGTTTATGAGCCGGCCAAGACTCTGTAGGCCGCAGGGCGTCAACCCATGTATATAAGGGGACGACTCGCCAGCGACTTAGGGCAGAAAACAACTCATCGAGAGCCAGGCATAGCGTATCTCGCTCCCTGGTCATCGAAACCTCAAGCAATACCAACCCAACTAGACGTAGGCCTTCCTTCATCGTAAGGGGCTGAACTAGTATAAACCTCTCATGTCCTTTGTCCCGATTAACCCCTTTAAGCTTCCTAGTTGCGATGGCTCCACCACTAAGTCCTTACAAGAGGACATCTGTCGTGACAATTCCACGACAATGTGCATATCCCCGTTGAGGTAACATAGTGTTTTTTGAAATTTCTCCGGTTTCATGCCATTCGGAATGAGTTTGTTAACAAGACTTGATCAACCTTGTTAGTGGATTCCTTTTGATGAGCATGAGATGGATGAAGTTAGAAAGCACAACCTTCTGTACCCCGTCTCTACTTTATGTTATTTAGTTGAATTAAAGTAAAATAGTATTTTTCTGTCTGTTTTCTGAATTATCCGTGCAATATAAAAATACCCCGAAAATAAAAGTTCCCCAAATGCCCCGAAATTGAAGTATGATTTTTTCTGGAATATTTGAGAATATCTGGCACTTAGAACACAACAGGGGGAGAAAACACCTGGCCACGAGGGTCCAGGGCGCGCCCACCCCTACAGGGCACGCCCCTGCCTCGTAGGCCCACGGTGGCTCCCCTCAACTTATTCCTGCACCCACACACTTCTTCTTCCTCCCAAAAAAATCACCATCCAGCTCAAGCACGAGTTCTAGCTCATTTTGCTGTGATTTTCGATCTCCTTGCTCAAAGCACCTCTCACAAAACTACTATGGAGGATTGTTCCTTGGTATGTGACTCCTCCATTGGTCCAATTAGTTTTTGTTCTAGTGCTTTATTCATTGCAAAATTGTGCTACGTAGGTGACCATGTTCTTGAGCTTGCATGTCAAATTTATATGGTTCCAAGTAGTTCTAATGCATGATATAGTCTCTAGGCACTTGTAGGAGTAGTTGCTATCAATTTTGTTGAGCTTGGTTCACTTTTATTTGAAGTTACTAAAAATTTCAGAATGTTTCAGAAAATAATGAAGAGATTTTTGAGGGGCTCATCGAGCCGAAGCTCGAAGGAAAAGCAAAGTGAGGAAGCAGAAAGGCCCAAATATAATTTGCCTCGCACCACGGAGGTTCGGCCGTGTGAATGGCCTTCCAATGATTTCTTGAGAGCATCCGGGATTTATGATGATTTTTATGAATTGGCTAAGAATGCAGGCCTCACCGACTTCCTCCACGACCAACGCGAACAGTATCTCTTACTCACCAATACTTTTGTGCAAAACTTCTACTATTATCCTAAGGAATCACCTCCTTCAATAGAGTTTCATTTATATGATGTGGTTAAGAAGATGTCACTAGATGAATTTTGCAGGGTTTGCAAAATACCTTTCGAGGTTAGTTCAGAGGAACCACATCATAAAGATGTGGACGGGTTCATTGACACTATTACTGTAGGGGAAACTAGGAAGGTTTCCGATGCAAGAATCACTAGCATACATTTTCCTGTTTTACGCTACTTTGCAATATTTGCTAGTCGTTGCTTAATTGGTCGCACAAACTGTGGAAACCTTAGTGTCCCTGATATTATTATTTTGTTCCATTGTTTATTTCGTGACAACTCTGTTAGTATGGGCGGTATTATTGCCAAATGGTTAAGTCTAAACCGTACAAAGGGCCCCATCTTTGGAGGTGTCTATGCTTCATGCCTTGCTGCATATTATAACATACCTATTAGGCACTATGAAAAAGAAGAAAAATTGCTGCCCAATGTTTATTTATATTATAAGAGTATGCTAGCACATGATTTTATTGTTAAGAATAGGGAAAGGGAGCTTAAATACAAATTGTTCTTTGATAAACATCACCCTCAAACTATTACCTTGCCTGCTCCTTCCTTATTTGATTTATCTGCAGGCCAGTATCTCGTTCCGTTGGAGGCAATTCACGCCTACCGGAACCCTACGTCAGTCATAGAGCCAGAGCCAGAACCACAATTTCATCCTCCACGACAGTCTAATTACCAGTGGGATCCGGAGATGATTGCCAACCAGTGGCAATCGAAGTCCCCCTCTTCGCACTATGACCCCAACTACAACTATGGATATCCGCCAGGCGATCCGTGGCAATATAACAACTTAGGCCAAAAGCCTAAGCTTGGGGGAGTACGTATTTCTCACTGACATTACATTCATGTCCACACACTCATTGCTAGATGTCGGTGCTCATACTCTTTCACTGTAATATCCATGCTAGTTTATTTTCCTTTTTATGCTTTCTTCTTGTGTGTTTGAAAAACTTTAAGAAAACAATTTTTTTTGTTGTACTCCCTCTGTCCGGAATTACTTGTCTTGGAAATGGATGTATCTAGAACTAAAATACGTCTAGATACATCCATTTCTGCGACAAATAATTCTGAACGGAGGGAGTAGCTTTTAATTAGTTTACTTTCTAGCTGTAGTAGAAATAAATTAAAGAAAACCCAAAAATATTTCCTGTTCTTCTTTTGCTTGTTGGGAGCTTTCCCGTGTAAATAGTTTTATTTCTTTTCTTTTCTTTGGGGATCGATAGGAGAAGACCATGATTAAATTTTTGAAGTGGCTTTATTATGCACGATTGTTGATTTAACCAAGAGCCCATATTGCCTTGTCTTCTCATGTTTATTGAATGCTCGCAGATTCCATCTTAGTCCAATGCACGTGCACTATTATTATTCACATCGTTCAGTCGTGCAAGTGAAAGGCAATTATGACGATATATGATGGACTGATTGAGATGAGAGAAGCTGGTATGAACTCGACCTCTCTTGTTTTTGTAAATATCATTAGTTCATCGTTCCTGATTCAGCTTATTATGAATAAACATGTTTGTAATGACAATTAGAGATTATAGTTGCTCGTGCCATGCTTAATTAGCTATGAGTTATAATGGTTTACCTTGCGTGCCAACATGCTATTAAAATGGTTGTAATGGTTTACCTTTGAATGATTTAAGTGACTCGACTTGGCACATGTTCACGCATGTAGTTGAAACAAAATCAACATAGCCTTCACGATATTTATTTTCATGGTGGATTATATCCTACTCATGCTTGCACTCAATGTTTATTAATTTTAATGCATGTTCATGACTGTTGTCGCTCTCTAGTTGGTCGCTTCCCAGTCTTTTGCTAGCCTTCACTTGTACTAAGCGGGAATACTGCTTGTGCATCCAATCCCTTAAACCCCAAAGTTATTCCATATGAGTCCACTATACCTTCCTATATGCGGTATCTACCTGCCGTTCCAAGTAAATTTGTATGTGCCAAACTCTAAACCTTCAAATGAAATTCTGTTTTGTATGCTCGAATAGCTCATGTATCAAGTAGGGATGTCCGTATCTTCCATGCTAGGCGGGTTATTCTCAAGGGGAGTGGACTCCGCTCCACACTCACGAGAAAATGGCTGGTCACCGGGATGCCCAGTCCCATGCTTTATGCAAATCAAATCAAAATAATTGCAAACAAAACTCCCTTGGGACTGTTGTTAGTTGGAGGCACTCGGTGTTTCGAGCAAGCCATTGATTGATGCTTGTTGGTGGAGGGGGAGTGTAAACTTTACCATTCTGTTTGGGAACCACCTATAATGTGTGTAGCATGGAAGATATCGCCATCTCTTGGTTGTTATGTTGACAATGAAAGTATGCCGCTCAAAATATTATTTATCTCTGCTTTAAAATCGAGCTCTGGCACCTCTACAAATCCCGGCTTCCCTCCGTGAAGGGCCTATCTATTTACTTTTATGTTGAGTCATCACCCTCTTATTAAAAAGCAGCAGCTGGAGAGCACCGCTGTCATTTGCATTCATTACTATTAATTTATATTGGGTATGACTATGACTGGATCTCTTTTACCATGAATTACAATGTTTAGTCAGTCCTTGATCTTTAAAGGTGCTCTGCATTTATGTTTTGTGGTCTCAGAAAGGGCTAGAGAGATACCATCTTGTTATATCATATCATGATTGTTTTGAGAAAGTGTTGTCATCCGAGATTTATTATTATTGCTCGCTAGTTGATTATGCCATTGACATGAGTAAACATGAAAGCTAAATGTTATTGCGAATATGGTTAGTCATATTCTTTGCTAAAAACTTGAATGCTAGCTTTACATATTTACAACAACAAGAGTAAACCGAGTTTGTAAAAGTTTTTCTTTATCACTTTCAGTTTATCAACTGAATTTCTTGAGGACAAGCAAATGTTTAAGCTTGGGGGAGTTGATACGTCTCCGTCGTATTTACTTTTTCAACAGAATTGCCATGGTGTTATTTATGTGTAGAAACAAAAGTTCTCGGAATGACCTCAAACTCCATGGAACTTATTTTTGAAAAATATTAAAAATATTGGCGAAAGAATCAAGGCCAGGGGCCCACCACCTGTCCACGAGGGTGGGGGGCGCGCCTGCCCCCTGGGTGCGCCCCCTGCCTCGTGGGCCCATTGTTGCTCCACCGACCCCAGTAGGAGAACCATTGGCGAAAAAATCAGGGAGAAAGATTCATCGCGTTTTACGATACGGAGCCGCCGCCAAGCCCTAAAACCTCTCGGGAGGGCTGATCTGGAGTCCGTTCGGGCCTCCGGAGAGGGGAATCCGTCGCCATCGTCATCATCAACCATCCTCCATCACCAATTTCATGATCCTCTCCGCCGTGCGTGAGTAATTCCATCGTAGGCTTGCTGGACGGTGATGTGTTGGATGAGATTTATCATGTAATCGAGTTAGTTTTGTTAGGGTTTGATCCCTAGTATCCACTATGTTCTGAGATTGATGTTGCTATGAATTTGCTATGCTTAATGCTTGTCACTAGGGCCCGAGTGCCATGATTTCAGATCTGAACCTATTATTTTTTTCATGAATATATGTGAGTTCTTGATCCTATCTTGCAAGTCTATAGTCACCTACCATGTGTTATGATCCGGCAACCCCGAAGTGACAATAATCGGGACCACTCCCGGTGATAACCATAGTTTGAGGAGTTCATGTATTCACTATGTGTTAATGCTTTGGTCTGGTACTCTATTAAAAGGAGGCCTTAATATCCCTTAGTTTCCTCTAGCACCCTGCTGCCACGGGAGGGTAGGACAAAACATGTCATGCAAGTTCTTTTCCATAAGCACGTATGACTATATTCGAAATACATGCCTACATTACATTGATGAATTGGAGCTAGTTCTGTGTCACCCTATGTTATGACTGTTACATGATGAACCGCATCCGGCCTAATTCTCCATCACCGATCCAATGGCTACATGCTTTTCACATATTGTTCTCCGCTTATTTACTTTTCCGTTGCTACTGTTACAATCACTACAAAACCCAAAAATATTACTTTTGCTACCGTTATTGTTACTTCCATATTACTTTGCTACCAAATACTTTGGTGCAGATACTAAGTTATCCAGGTGTGGTTGAATTGACAACTCAACTGCTAATACTTGAGAATATTGTTTGGCTCCCCTTGTGTCGAATCAATAAATTTGGGTTGAATACTCTACCCTCAAAAATTGTTGCGATCCCCTATACTTGTGGGTTATCTGTAGCAAAGATGCGGACTAGCTCCATGATCTGAGGATTGTCCTCATTGCTGCACAGAAGTATTATGTCCTTGATGCACCGCTTGGTGACAGAACTATTGCAAGAGCAGATGCAGACATTTTGAACGTTTTGACAAAAGCTCGATATGATAACTACTTGATAGTTTAGTGCACCCTGCTTTATGGCTTAGACCTGGGACTTCAAAAATGTTTTGAACGCCACGGAGCATATAAGATGTTCCAAGAGTTGAAATTGGTATTTCATACTCATGCCCGTGTCGAGAGGTATGAGACCTCTGACATTACTTTGTCTACAAGATGGAGGAGAAGAGCTCAACTAGTAAGCATGTGCTCAGATTGTCTGAGTACTACAATCACTTGAATCAAGTGGGAGTTAATCTTCCCGATAAGATAGTGATTGACAGAGTTCTCTAGTCACTATCACCAAGTTGCTAGAACTTCGCGATGAACTATAATATGCAAGGGATAACGGAAACGATTCCCAAGCTCTACGTGATGCTGAAATCGACGAAGGTATAAATCAAGAAAAGCATCAAGTGTTGATGGTTAACAAGACCACTAGTTTCAAGAAAAGGGCAAAGGGAAGAAGGGGAACTTCAAGAAGAACGGCAAGCAAGTTGTTTCTCAAGTGAAGAAGCCCAAGTCTGGACCTAAGTCTGAGACTAAGTGCTTCTACTGCAAAGGGACAAGTCACTGGAAGCGGAACTGCCCCAAGTATTTGGCGGATAAGAAGGATGGAAAAGTGAACAAAGGTATATTTGATATACATGTTATTGATGTGTACTTTACTAGTGTTTATAGCAACCCCGCGGTATTTCATACTAGTTCAGTAGCTAAGAGTAGTAGCTCGAAACGGGAGTTGTAGAATGAACAAAAACTAGTTAAGGGTGAAGTGACGATGTGTGTTGGAAGCAGTTCCAAGATTGATATGATCATCATCGCACACTCCCTATACTTTCAGGATTAGTGTTGAACCTAAACAAATGTTATTTGGTGTTTGCGTTGAGCATGAATATGATTTGATCATGTTTATTGCAATACAGTTATTCATTTAAATTAGAGAATAGGTGTTGTTCTGTTTACATGAATAAAACCTTCTATGGTCATATACCCAATGAAAATGGTTTGTTGGATCTCGATTGTAGTGATAAACATATTCATAATATTGAAGTCAAAAGATGCAAAGTTAATAATGATAGTGCAACTTATTTGTGGCACTACCGTTTAGGTCATATTGGTGTAAAGCGCATGAAGAAACTCCATGCTGATGGGCTTTTGGAATCACTTGATTATGAATCACTTGATGCTTGTGAACCATGCCTAATGGGCAAGATGACTAAGACTCCGTTCTCCAGAACAATGGAGTGAACCACTGACTTGTTGGAAATAATACATACCGATGTAAGCGGTCCAATGAGTGTTGAGGCTCACGGCGGGTATCATTGTTTTCTGACCTTCCTAGAGGATTTGAGCAGATATGGGTATATCTACTTGATGAAACATAAGTCTGAAACATTTGAAAAGTTCAAAGAATTTCAGAGTGAAGTAGAGAATCATCATAGCAATAAAAGAAAGTTTCTACGATCTAATTGCAGAGGCGAATATTTGAGTTACAAGTATGGTCTTCAATTAAAACAATGTGGAATAGTTTCACAAATTGTCGTTGGGAACGACACCTATGGGATCACAAGAATCTCTACTACGGTTGCAGGGCGCGGGGTCGTGAGAAGAGCGGATCAAACAGATAGCCCACGGTTCGTTTATCCAGGTTCGGGCCGTGAAGATGCGTAAAACCCTACTCCTGCTTTGGTGGATTGTGTATCTGTGTTCTTGGGCTAGCTATGGGGCGCGAGGAGCTCCAAAAAGCCGAATCCTTCTCCTGGTCGCCTCGGGCCTCCTTTTATAGGAAAAGGGGTTTCCACAGGGGCACACAGGAGGTGGAAAGGGTACAGTGATGCGAGGTTATCCCTCACATTACATGACAAGGCGCATTTAATGCGTCTTGCTTAGGTGTCCTTGCTTTATCGGGGACGGGGGAGAGGCCTGTCTCGTCCGTCGCCGCTCCCTCTTGTGTCGACACGCGCCCTGGCCAGCGGTGCCTGTGATGCCATGTAGGAAGGCAGGCAGCTGAGGTGGCACAGTGGTGGGTCTCCACGAAGATCTGCATGCCGCCACACAGGTGCCTTCCCAGCTGGTCGGGTCGGCAGCTGCATGCGAACGGCGGTGGTGGTTTGGTTGGCGTGGGCCCGATGGTGGCCTATAGACGCCCTCGGCAAGGACCTTGCCGGGGCCCCGGCAAGGGTCTTGCCGAAGCGCTTGCTGTCATCCCCGGCAAAGCCCTTGCCGGGGGCCTTGTGGTCTTCCTCGGCTGGGATCCCGCCAAGGGTCATCATCTTCTATAGTGTGTATCTGGTCTTGAACGTCTTCACAAAGATCTGCATGCCACCACGGGGATGTCTCCCGAATCCTTGCCCCATGGGGGTAGTGGACTCAAGGGTGACTCGCTCCGTAGGTGTGGGGCGGCTTGCCACGGCAAGGGTCTTGCCGGGGTTGGTAAAACTGCCTCCGAGCAAGGATCTTGCCGGGGGAGTCTGCTTCGCTCCCTTTGCTCCTTGTGGTCTTGGTCTTGGCGTCGTTATGCTTCTCTTGAGCTTTGGTCTTACCTTGGCTCACCTCCCTTGCCGTGCTTAGTGTGGCGGTGCCCGTGGCTCGGACTGCCCGTGCACAGTTATAGGGGTACAAAAAGTGTACCCCTCTTTTTGTACACCAACAGGAGCCCTCGGGCCTGGGCCACATATAAGCGCAACGCATTGTTGGGCCAGGCCCAAAAACGGTGCGCGGGCAGGCGGGGCGGTTTTTACCGCGGTATGTTTCTTCGCGCGATGTGCTTCCCATGACTCCCGCGCGTGGCACGGCGTGGGGAGGCGCGTGTGACGTGGGCGGCATGTGTGGGGTTGGTTCCCACGGTCATGCGTCACATCATAGTTAATGTGAAAGGAGACGACCCGTGTTTTCCCCCATAAGAAGGAATAATCGTGGGTGCGCTGCTCACTTTTTCCTCTTTCCTCGCGCCTTCTCCAATCTCAGAGCCGCCGGTTCCTCTTTTCCTTCCTAAGCTTTTGCCGTCGCTGCTTCGCCACCCCCTTCCTTAATCCTCTAAACTTCTCGGCTGCCATGGCGCCCAAATCCGCCAAGGGCAAGGGGGTGGCCAAGGGCTCTGGGACCGTGGAGCCGCCGGAGAGCGCGCTGCTGGGGGACCGGACGAAGTCCACCTTCTTCTTCCCCTCGACGGACGATGTTCATGAGCTCCGGGCCTCCTTCAAGCCCCTATGGGGAGTGAAGATGGGGGAGAGAATTCGGGGCATCCGGCGACGCGCGTCATTCCTGCCGCTTGCGCCAATCCTGCCCCAAATCGGCACCCCTTCTTTGTTGATTATCTTTCTTGCGGATTATGCCCCCCTTTCTCTAATTTCTTCTGCGACATTATGCACACCTTCGGTTTTCGCCTCTTGGATTTTACCCCGAATGCGATGGCGTGCATGGCTTTCTTTGCGCATCTTTGCGAGGGCTTTGCCGGGGTGCAGCCCAACACGACACTCTTCCGCCATTATTTCTCCCCTCGAATCCAGCCGGGAGGCGCCGTCTCTGGATGCCTCACCTGGATCCCAAGATCCAAGGGGGCGTACCCGGACGATGCCATGAAGGAGAGGTGGGAGGAATGGCGTGGCCGGTGGTGCTGGATTGAAGATGAAGAGCCGCCGGAATTCTGCAAGGTCCGTCGGGCGCCGCAGGTCCGCGGCAGCGATTGGAGCGACGTTGACGCCGCCGACGGGAGGCTTACTGTCGCCACCACTAGGATCCTACGGCTGATCCGGGCCGGGCTCACCCTCGAGATGATCGGGGCGGACTTCCTTCGCCGCCGGATCGCTCCGTTGCATAACAAGGGGAGGCCAGCCTGGCTTTTTACGAATCCGGCTGACATCATGCGGCTCCGCCCTGGCCTCGACCACAACTTCACAGTGATGGCGCATGCCCACTTCTGCCAGCGGCTTTTTCAGCTTGACGTGGGTCGTGATGGCGAGGTAGAATGGACCGGCAAGGCCGCGAGGGCTGCCGCAAAGGTCGGCAAGGCCACCAAGGGGCCGTTCCTCAAGTTGCCAGCGGGGGTGGTCCCGTTGTGCAACAACTCACGTCGGTCCGAGATCATCTCCATGATGCCGGACTGTAACGCGCACGGCCCTGTCCCGAGCTGGAAGGAGCCGGCGGATGCGGACGTGCAGCAATTCTTCGACACCCTGATTGAGGTGTATGTCAACGCCGACGCCGAGCGGTGGCTTTTCATGGACACCACCCAGGCAGAGCTGGACTACATCGCCACCAGGGCGAGGGAGGCACAGCTCGCCATGGACGCCGGCAGCGCCGGGGGCATGGAGGACAAGGCCGCAATGGCTGCGGAGGAGGAGCAGCTCACCCTGTGGGCAGTGGCCACCGAGGAGGTCAGCAGCACCGACGCTGGAGCTCCGCTTGTCGAGGACGTAGCCGACGAGTCGTCGGAGGAGGAGGGCGTGGCGGTGGGCTCGACGCCAGCCAAGGGAAGAGGGCGAGTCCTGCGGCGGTCTGGCTCCGGCGAGCCGGTCCGGCCCGGCAGGGCTACGCGGCCTCAATTGACCCTAGAGGGGTCCGGGCGCCACACCAGGGCCACGGCAGCGAAGAGGCTGACGAAGGCCGCTGAGAAGAAGAAAGCGACAGCCCCTTCCTCATCTAGGCGTGCACAAACCCCGCCGCCTTCTTCGCCTCCTCTGGCAGATGCCGACTCGGATGATGATGTGGAGCTTCCTGTTGATCTTGGGCCTCTCAGCCCGGAGAGAAAAAGGAAACTGGTGGAAGGGGAGGAGACGGATGACGAGTAAGTACTTTGTTCCTTACTGTCATTTCCATTCCCCTGAAACGGGTCACTTATCTTGATCCGTTTTTGTTTTTGTAGGGATGCAGAGACGTTGGCCTAGAGGGCGAGGACATCGGCGAGCAGTCAGTCTTTGGCTGGGGTTTCAAAGACACCACTGGTGGTGCTGAGCAGCCCGGACAGCAGCCCCCGGTGCAGCCCCCAGCGTAAGTTCGTCACCCTCCTCTTACTCGACATGTGGTAGGCGCTCGATGCCATGATGCTGACCTTGCCGGGTTTGCAGGAGGGGAGCGGCAGCAGGAGGAGCCACAGAGGGCTACTCCCAACACACCACCCCCATCGACTACGCCGCCGCGAGGGGTGTCCCCGGCAAGGGCATCAGGCACGGAGCCCACGCCCATGGAGGAAGAGGGGAACTTGGGCGCTGGTGACTTTGCCACGGCGCCAGATGCTGGCGGGGAGGGGACTTCTACTTCACAGCCTGGCACTGGTGAGTCGCCCATCCTTCGTCTCTGTTTTTTCCTTATTCTTTTCTTGGCTTCATTGCTCCCATTGCTGCCCAGGCCCTCCTTCAACAGACATGGAGGACGTGGACACTGTTGTTGGAGATATCGCCGAGGAGGCCGCAGCGGAGGCCGACAGGATTGCCGCCGAGGAGGCCACCAAGGATGCTGACGAGGCCGCTGCTAACGAGGCCGCCAAGGGTGCTGCCGAGAACGCCGCTGCGGGGGCCGCCGAGGCGACCGGCAGAGGCTTCTGCCGAGGGCGCCAGCGGTGGGCCTGCCGGGGAGGCCGGCAAGGCCTCCACCGAGGAAGAGGTGGTGGATGATCAGCCTCCCTCCTCCTCAACCTCGGGCCCCGGCAGATATATGAAGGTGGGCGATGATCTTTTCGTCCATCTTCCAGGGGCGTCAAGCCGAGCGCCCGCCGAAGGGGAAGTCTTTGACGGCGAGGTGCTTGCCGCCACCGGGCATGAGGTGGTCGATGAGCCGCGCGTTGGCGGCGACGGTTCTCCAGAAGAGCAGCTTTTCCGTGCCTTGGGGGCCAATTTCCGGAAGCTCCAAGTGCTATACCGTGCCCGCCTGGACAAGGCCAAGTCCACGATGGCAACGGTGGACAACGCGGATGTGGACTTCAAGGCGCGCGTTGCTGAGACACAGACCTGGTTCCACTAGACCCGCGAGGAGCAGAGGGCCTTTCAGGAGGAATTGGCTAAGCGCGACGTGGATCTCACCATGAAGATGGCTGACATCGAGAAGGCCCAGGAAAAGGCGGCGAACTTGGCTTCGACGGCCGAGGCCGCCCAGAACCAGCATCAAGCCGCCTTGGATTCCCAGGAAGAGGACCTCTCCGTGCGTGAGGCGAAGCTTGCCGCAACGCTCCGCGGCAAGGATGAGGAGCTTGAGGCCCTTGTCGCGCGACGGACTCGCGAGCTGGAGCAGAGGAACAAGGAGGCAATCGATGCCCAAGCTCTGGCCCATGCCGGCAAGGTGAAGGAGCTGGAAGCAGAGCGGGACGAGCTGAAGGAGCAGGCCCTCCAGCTGTCCAGCGAGAAGAGCACGCTCAACCGCGCCTTGGTAGAGGCGCAAGGAGTGGTCGTCAGCAGGACTGGGGAGCTCTCTGAAGCGCAAAACTCCATCAGAGACCTCAAGCTGAAGCTGGAGGATCTCGACAAGATGTTGTCGGAGAGCAGGGCTCAGGAGGAGACCTTGACCAGGAGCCTGGAGGAGGAGAAGCAGCTGCGGGCAAACAAGGCCGCGTCCCACCAGGCATATGTGGCGGGCGAGAACAGGTGGATCAGCCATCTGGAGGTCGTCGCCGACAGGGTCACCTCGCAATTGGCCACCATGGGGATGCCAAACGTGAGGTACACCCCTGAGCGCAGCGGGAGCATCAACGCCAAGCTGACCCAGTTCTTCGAGGGCATCCTCGGAGCCTTGGCCTATCTTCACTCCAACAGGACGGCCACGCTGGCCGAGGAGGCCCGGCGACTTTGCCGGAGGGTCGTGACCAAGGTCCTCACCAAGATGGCGTACTGGAATCCCGACCTCGACTTCGCGGCCGCGATGAATAGCTTGCCGGAGGGTACTGACCTCACGGTGCTCAAGGAGCGCATCAAGCCCATCACCGACTGCATCGACGAAATGAAGAGGGTGGAAGGCCAGCGCAGGGATTAGGCATCCCGTTCTTCTTCGCCGCTGCGGGTTCCCGACCAAGACAAATTTTATCTTTAGTTAGAACTGCAGCAATGATGTGATGTAACATAACTTTGAGGTACTCTTATTTTCATGCATGTTATTTCCCCGTTCAATTCCTCTTTGTATGCGCGCCCCACGTTGATCGGGTAGGCTCGCCGGTGCGGAAGCCCCTAGCGGCGTTCTGGGGACGGATCCCCGTGGCCTGCCGGGTACGCGTGCTGCCGGATGAGCCACCTTTCCGCTCCAAATGCGACCGCTTGAACTGTCGAGCTTGACTCGAGTCAGATTCGAGGGCGTTGTTGATCGCGGAAGGCTAGTCCACCACTCTCAACGCAGCCGCTTGAGTTGTTGAGCGGACTCGAAACAGGGCAAGGGCGTTGCCGATTGTGGGAGAGCCCCCCTGGCGTTCAGGTTTCCCATACAAAGGCGTGACATCTCCGGGGGGGGGGGAATAACCTCAAATAAGAAGGGTAGCACAAATAAGGGTTCAGTGCAACTTAGCTTCTATTTGCAGTCGCTCGAGTGTTGGTCTTCTGGCCTCCTTCCTTCTTCAAGAGTCTCGAAGATGAAGGAGTGTCGGGCTAACTGCTAGAGCCGATTCACACAACTGCACCTCCCTACCTGGCGCGCCAAAGATGTCGGTG
This sequence comes from Triticum aestivum, assembly GCF_018294505.1. NCBI lineage: Eukaryota > Viridiplantae > Streptophyta > Magnoliopsida > Poales > Poaceae > Triticum > Triticum aestivum. The sequence continues at coordinate 17,997,974 of NC_057806.1, forward strand.
GAAATGACACCTATGGGATCGCAAGAATCCCTACTACGGTTGCGGGGCACGGGGTTGTGAGAAGAGCGGATCAAACAGATAGCCCACGGTTCATTTATCCAGGTTCAGGCCACGAGGATGTGCAAAACCCTACTCCTGCTTTGGTGGATTGTATATCTATGTTCTTGGGCTAGCTATGGGGCGCGAGGAGCTCCAAAAAGCCGAATCCTTCTCCTGGTCGCCTCGGGCCTCCTTTTATAGGAAAAGGGGTTGCCACAGTGGCACACAGGAGGTGGAAAGGGTACAGTGATGTGAGGTTATCCCTCGCATTACATGACAAGGCACATTTAATGCGTCTTGCTTAGGTGTCCTTGCTTTATCAGGGACGGGGGAGAGGCATGTCTCGTCCGTCGGCACTCCCTCTTGTGTTGACACACGCCCTGGCCAGCGGTGCCTGCGATGCCATGTAGGTAGGCAGGCAGCTGAGGTGGCGCAGCGGTGGGTCTCCACGAAGATCTGCATGCGGCCACGTAGGTGCCTGCCCAGCTGGTCGGGTCGGCAGCTGCATACGAACGGCGGTGGTGGTTTGGTTGGCGTGGGCCCGATGGTGGCCTGTAGACGCCGTCGGCAAGGACCTTGCTAGGGCCCCGGCATGGGTCTCGCCGAAGCGCCTGCTATCATCCCCGGCAAGGTGCTTGCCGGGGGCCTTGTGGTCTTCCTCGGCTGGGATCCCGCCAAGGGTCATCATCTTCTATAGTGTGTATCTGGTCTTGAACGTCTTCACAAAGATCTGCATGCCACCACGGGGATGTCTCCCGAATCCTTTCCCCATGGGGGTAGTGGACTCAAGGGTGACTCGCTCCGTAGGTGTGGGGCGGCTTGCCACGGCAAGGGTCTTGCCGGGGTTGCTAAAACTGCCTCCCGGCAAGGATCTTGCCGGGGGAGTCTGCTTCGCTCCCTTTGCTCTTTGTGGTCTTGGTCTTGGCGTCGTTCTGCTTCTCTTGAGCTTTGGTCTTACCTTGGCTCACCTCCCTTGCCGTGCTTAGTGTGGCGGTGCCCGTGGCTCGGACTGCCCATGCACTGTTATAGGGGTATAAAAAGTGTACCCCTCTTTTTGTACACCGACACAAACTCATGCCACCTGGAACACCACAGCGTAATGGTGTGTCCGAACATTGTAACCATACTTTATTAGATTTGGTGCAATCTATGATGTCTCCTACCGATTTACCACTATCGTTTTGGGGTTATGCATTAGAGACAGCCGCATTCACGTTAAATAGGGCACCATCTAAATCCGTTGAGATGACACCATATGGTTTGGCAAGAAACCAAAGTTGTCGTTTCTTAAAATTTCGGGTTGCGATGTGTGACGCCCGGGTAATCAAGCTAGAGTAAACCCCTGTTAATGACGTCAGGTCATCATAATTAAAAATTTTGCTAAACATCACTTGCTTCAAAGTAAGTTCAAATACAAATTATAATAACAAGTCAAACTATAATTCCTGAAAAAATTAAAAATGTTCATTGGGTTGCAAATATTAACTAAATAATTAACAAACATCAACCAACATTTTTGGGAATGTTTATATTCCTCTGAGATAATTAAAACAGGAACAAACAACATTTAAATTAACCATTTAAAGATAAAAAAATATTTATCCTTTTCAAATGACTTGAAACTTGGTGTGCAACTCCATTATATGACCTAGTAATATTTATGTGCCAAGTTTCTTGTTCACTAAAATTCATTTTGCTACTTAATGTAAATGCCAAACAGAAAAGAAAATTTAAAAAAAAAGAAAAGAAATTACAAAATAGAATCAAACAAACAAACAAACAAAATTAAATAAAAGCAACCCCCCCCCCCCACTGGGCCAGTCGGCCCCAGCTCTTAGCCAACTGGCCCAACCGGCCTCACCCACTCCCCTTATCCACTGGACCCCGTAACCCTAACCCCCACCCAGACTGCACATCCCCCCACGTCACCCACTCCCCCCTCGATCTAGATCGAGATCGAGGGCTCGACCCCTGAGCCGCCTCGACACCACCCGCACGCCCCCGCGGCTCCCGCTTCGATTGTTACCGTGCCGCCCCGACCTCTTCTCCCTCCCGCGACGTCGTCCTCCTCCTCGACTCCTCGCCGGACGCCATCGCCGCCATCGTCCCCGTCAACGTCGTCGTCTCCGTCCTCCTCCCCGACACTCGCTGCCTAGTCCCTACGCATCGCCATGAGCTCCCTCCCTTCCCCTCTCTGTCGCCAGCGCCGTTTCCCCGCCGCGCCCAGTGCGTGCGTGGCTGCGCTCCCGCGCGACCGCTCCCTGGCCCGCCTGTCGTAGACCCGTCCCGCTCGCGCGACGCCGCTGGTGCACGCCTCCTCCCGCGTGTGCTCCACCCGCACCGGTCGCCCCGCCGTGCGCGCCCGTCGCCTTGCGCCACCCCTGCGCCTGCATGAGCCCCGCTGCCCCGCCACCGTCGTCCGCGGCCGGCCACACGCGTGCGCGCTGCACCCACCGCGCCGTGCGCCGTCCCGCTTCGCTCCGCTCGCGGGCGCATCCTGCCTCGCGCGGCCTCCCGCCCCTGGCACTCGCTGGCCTCGCCCCACTTCGCATCCCCTCCCCGCGCGCGACCTGGCCACTCCGGCCACCGCTCGCTCGGCCCGGCCCCATAGCCACTGACTAGGGGGCCCCACGCCTCTGTTTTATAAAAAAAAGAGATAAAAAAGAATAAATGAATGAATAATAAAATATTAATTAATTAATTAATTAATTAACGAATTAATTAGCTTAATTAATCTTAGTTAGGTTGACCTAATTACTATTGAAACTAATTAACCTGTTTAATTAGTCTTAGTCAATGACAGTAGGACCCGTGCATCAGTTTGACCCAGTCAACTATGTTGACTGCTGACGTCAGCATGACATCATGCTGATGTCATAAATCCATTTTCGAATTAAATAATTAATTAAATTTCAGAAATTAGTAAATCTTTAGAAAATCATATCTTTTAATTCGTAACTCGGATTAAATTATTTTCAACATGAAAGTTGCTCAGAACAACGAGACGAACCCGGATGCGCAACCCGTTCGTCCGCCAAGCATCCCTAACCTATCGAACTCGCAACTTTCCCCTTCAGCTCCTCTGCCCGAAAACGCAAAACATCGGGGATACTGTCCCGGATGTTTCCCCCCTTCACCGGTACCACCTCATACCGCGTTAGGGCACGCCTAGCATCACACTTTGCTTTGTCATGCATCGTTATGCTTCTGTTTGCATTGTATTCATTGTTTCTTCCCCCTCTTCTTCCGCTAGAGACCGAGATCGACGTCGCTGCTACCCAGTACGACTACGGTGTTGACGACCCCTCTCTCTTGCCAGAGCAACCAGGAAAGCCCGCCCTTGATCACCAGATATCGCCTATTCTCTTCTATACTGCTTGCATTAGAGTAGTGTAGCATGTTACTGCTTTCCGTTATCCTATCCTGATGCATAGCCTGTCCTTGTTACTACTGTTGTTACCTTTACCTGCAATCCTACATGCTTAGTATAGGATGCTAGTATTCCATCAGTGGCTACATTCTTGTCCGTCTGCTGTGCTATACTATCGGGCCGTTATCACTCGGGAGGTGATCACGGGTATATACTATATACTTTATACATGATACATGTGGTGACTAAAGTCGGGTCAGCTCAAGGAGTACCCGCGAGTGATTCACGGATTGGGGGCTGAAAGGACCTTTGTCCCGACGGCCCTCTGGGTGGATCTTTGTGGAGGAGCGATAGGGCAGGTTGAGACTATCTGGGTGAGAGGTGGGCCTATCCCTGTCGGCGTTCGCGGTTACTTCAAAATAACACGCTTAATGAGATCTTGGTATTTGATCTGAGTCTGGCCATTTGGTCTATACGCACTAACCAACTACGTGGGAAAGATATGGGCACTCGGCGTCGTGGTATCTGCCGAAGCCTTCATGACGTCAGCGACTAAGCGACGCGCGCCGCATTGGATCGTAAGGTCGCGCTTGTATTAAGGGGGCTAGATCTGCTTCCGGCCGCGTTCTCAACGTGCAGGTGTGCTATGGGCGATTGTCAGTGTACAAAAAGAGGGGTACACTTTTTGTACCCCTATAACTATGCACGGGCAGTCTGACCCACGGGCACCACCACACCAAGCACGACAAGGGAGGTGAGCCAAGGTAGGACCAAAGCTCAAGAGAACTAGAACGACGCCAAGGCCAAGACCACGAAGAGCAAAGGGGACAAAGCGGACACCCCCGGCAAGATCCTTGCCGGGAGACAGTTCTAGCAACCCCGGCAAGACCCTTGCCGCGGCAGCCCGCCCCACACCTACAGGGAAAATCACCCTTGAGTCCACTGCCCCCATGGGGCAAGGATTCGGGAGACATCCCCGTGGTGGCCTGCGGATCTTTGTGAAGACATACAAGATCAGATACGCACTATGGAAGATGACGACCCTTGGCGGGATCCCAGCCAAGGAAGACCACAAGGCCCCCGGCAAGCACCTTGCCCGGGATGACAGCAGGCGCCCCGGTAAGACCCTTGCCAAGGACACCCACGGGGCCACCACCAGGCCCGCGCCAACTAAACCTCCATCGCCGTACGCATGCAGCTGCCGACCCGACCAGCTAGGCAGGCACCTGCGTGGCGGCATGCAAATCTTCGTGAAGACCCACTACTGCGCCACCTCTGCTGCCTGCCTACCTACATGGCATCTCAGGCATCGCTGGCCAGGGTGCGTGTCGACACAAGAAGGAGAGGCGACGGACAAGACAGATCTCTCCCCCGTCCCTGATAAAGCAAGGACACCTAAGCAAGGCGCATTAAATGCGCCTTGTCATGAAATGTGAAGGATAACCTTGCATCACTGTACCCTTTCCACCTCCTGTGTGCCACTGTGGCAACCCCTTTTTCTATAAAAGGAGGCCCGAGGCGACCAGGAGGAGGATTTGGCTTTTTGGAGCTCTTCACGCCCTATAGCTAGCTCAAGAACACAGATATACAATCCACCAAAGCAGGAGTAGGGTTTTACGTATCTTCACGGCCCGAACCTGGATAAATGAACCGTGTGCTATTTGTTTGATCCGCTCTTCTCATGACCCCGCGCCCTGCAACCGTAGTAGGGATTCTTGTGATCCCATAGGTGTCGTTCCCACCGACATCTTTGGTACGCCAGGCAGGGGGCGCAGTTGTGAGAATCGGCTCTAGCAGTTAGCCCAGCACTCCTTCGTCTTCGTGGCTCTTTGAGAAGGAAGAAGGCCGGAAGATCAGCACTCGAGCGGCTACAGACAGGAGGTAAGTTACATTGAACCCCGGATATTTCATTCTATGATATAAAGTTATTATCCTCGGAGCTGTCGTTCTTTGTACAAAAAGAAACCTGTACGCAAATGGGGCCCTCCCCGATCGGCAATGCCTTTGTTCTATTTCGAGTCCGCTCAACAGTTCAAATGGCTGCGTTGGAAACGGTAGGGTAACCTTCCGCAATTGGTAAGGCTCTCGACTCTGACTCGAGTCAAACTCGACAGTTCGAGCGGCTGTGTTAAGGGTGGTAAGGTGGCTCACCCGGTAGCACGTCCACCCGGCAGGCCAATGGGGACCCGTCCCCAAAACACCGCCCTGGGTTTCCGCGCCGGCAAGCCTACCCAGCTAGCGTAGGGTGGACGTACAAAGAGGCAACAAACAGGGAAATAGCGTGCATGAAAATTAAAAGTACTTCAAAGTTATGTTACATCACATCATTGTTGCGGTTCTAACTAAAGATTAAATTTGTCTTGGTTGGGAACCCGCAGCGGCGAAGAAGAATGGGATGCCTAATCCCGGCGCTGGCCTTCCACCCTCTTGATCTCGTCGATGTAGTCGAGGATGGGCTTGATGCGCTCCTTGAGCACCGTGAGGTCAGTACCATCCGGCAAGCTATCCATCGCGGCGTTGAAGTCGAGGTCGGGGTTCCAGTATGCCATATTGGTGAGGACCTTGGTCACGACCCTCCGGCAAAGACACCGGCCCTCCCCGGCTAATGTGGCCGCCCTGCTGGAGTGAAGATAATCCAAGGCCCCGAGGACGCCCTCGAAGAACTGGGTCAGCTTGGCGTTGACGGTCCCGCTGCGCTCAGGGGCATACCTCACGTTCGGCATCCCCATGGTGGCCAACTGCGAGGTAACCCTACCGGCGACGTCCTCCAAACGGCTGGTCCATCTGTTCTCGCCCGCCACATATTCCTGGTGGGAGGCGGCCTTGTTCACCCGCAGCTACTTCTCCTCCTCCAGGCTCCTGGTCAAGGTCTCCGCCCGAGCCGTGCTCTCCGACAACATCTTCTCGAGATTCTCCAACTTCAGCTTGAGATCTCTGATGGAGTTTTGCGCTTCGGAGAGCTCCCTAGTCCTGCTGATGACCGCTCCTTGCGCCTCCACCAAGGCGCGGTTGAGCGTGCTCTTCTCGTTGGACAGCTTGAGGGCCTGCTCCTTCAGCTCGCCCCGCTCTACCTCCAACTCCTTCACCTTGCCGGCGTGGGCCAGAGCCTGGGCATCGAGTGCCTCTTTGTGCCTCTGCTCCAGCTCGTGAGTCCGTCGCACGACAAGGGCCTCGAGCTCCTCATCCTTGCCGCGGAGTGGTGCGGCAAGCTTCGCCTCACGCGGGGAGAGGTCCTCCTCCTGGGAATCCAATGCGGCTTGATGCTGGTTCCAGGCGGCCTCGGCCGCGACAGCCAAGTTCGCCGCCTTTTCCCGGGCCTTCTCGATGTCAGCCATCTTCATGGTGAGCTCTACATCGCGCTTGGCCAATTCCTCCTGAAAGGCCCTCTTCCCCTCACGAGTCTGGTGGAACCAGGTCTGCGTCTCAGCAACACGCGCCTTGAAGTCCACCTCCGCCTTGTCCACCGTTGCCATCCTGGACTTGACCTTGTCCAGGCGAGCACGGTAGAGGACTTGGAGCTTTCGGAAATTGGCCCCCATGGCACGGAAAAGCTGCCCTTCTAGGGAACCATCACCGCCGATGCCCAGTTCATCGACCACCTCGAGCCCGGTGGCGGCGAGCACCTCGCCGTCGAAGACCTCTCCTTCGGCGGGTGCTCGGGAACTTGACGCCCCTGGAAGATGGATGAACAGATCGTCACCCACCTTCAGATATCTGCCGGGGCCCGAGGTTGTGGAGGAAGGAGGATGATCGTCAACCACCTCTTCCTCGGCAGTGGCCTTGCCGGCCTCCCCGGCAGGCCCACCGCTGGCACCCTCGGCAGAAGCCTCGTCGGTCGCCTTGGTGGCCCCCGCAGCGGTGTCCTCAGTAGCGTCCTTGGGGGCCTCATCGGCGGCGAACTCGTCAGCGTCCTTGGCGGCCTCCTCGGCGGCAATCCTATCGGCCTCCTCCGCAGCCTCCTCTGCAATATTCCCAACGACAGTGTCCAGGTCCTCCATATCTGTTGAAGGAGGGCCTAGGCAGTAATGGAAGCGTGAAGCCAAGAAAAAGAATAAGGGAAAAACAGAGACGGAGGACAGGTGACTCACCTGTGCCGGGCTGTGAAGCAGAAGTCCCCTCCCCGCCAGCATTTGGCGCCGTGGCAGAGTCACCAGCGCCCAGGTTCCCCTCTTCCTCCATGGGTGTGGGCTCCGTGCTTGATGCCCTTGCCGAGGACGCCCCTCGCGGCGGCGTAGTCGATGGGGGTGGTCTGTTGGGGTTAGCCCTCTGTGGCTCCTCCTGCTACCGCTCCCCTCCTGCGAACCCGACAAGGTCAGCACCATAGCATCAAACCCTTACCACATGTTGATAAGAGGAGGGTGACGAACTTACGCTGGGGGCTGTGCTGGGGGCTGCTGTCCGGGCTTCTCAGCACCACCAGTGGCGACTTCGAAGCACCGACCGGGGGCTGGCTACTCGCCGAGGCCTTCGCCCTCTGGGCCAACGTCTCTACGTCCCTGCAAAAAAACCGGGTCAACACAAGTGACTTAATTCAGGGGAATGGAGATGGCAGTAACGAACGGAGTACTTACTCGTCATCCATCTCCTCCTCTTCCACCGCTTTCCTTTTTCTCTTTGGGCTGAGAGGCCCAAGATCAACAGGGGGCTCCATGTCAACATCCGAGTCCATATCTGCCGGAGGAGGCAAAGAAGGCGGGGTTTGTGCACGCCCGGACGAGGAAGGGACTGATGTCTTCTTCTTCTCAGCGGCCTTCGTCAGCCTCTTCACTGTCGTGGCCCTCGTGTGATGCCCAGACCCCTCCAGGGTCAATTGAGGCTGCGCAGCCCTGTCGGGCTGGACCGGCTCGCCGGAGCCAGCCCGCCGCAGGACTCTCCCTCTTCCCCTGGCGGAGCCCCAGTGCCAGCGCTGCTAACCTCCCCGGCGGCCGCCGCCCACCGGGTGAGCTCCTCTTCCTTCGCAGCCGTTACGGCCTTGTCCTCCACACCCCCGGTGCTGCCGGCCTCCATGGCGAGCTGTGCCTCCCTCGCCCTAGTGGCGATGTAGTCTAGCTCTGCCTGGGTGGTGTCCATGACAAGCCACCGCTCGGCGTCAGCATTGACATACACCTCGATCAGGGTGTCAAAGAATTGCTGCACATCCGCCTCCGTCGACTCCTTCCAGCTCGGGACAGGGCCGTGCGTGTTGCAGTCCGGCATCATAGCTATGATCTCGGACCGATGTGAATTATTGCACAACGGGACCACCCCCTTGAGGGCCTTGCCGACCTTGAAAAACGGCCCCTTGAGGGCCTTGCCGACCTTTGCGGCAGCCCTCGCGGCCTTGCCGGTCCATTCGACCTCGCCGTCGCGACCCACATCAAGCTGAAAAAGTCGCTGGCAGAAGTGGGCATGCGCCATCACCGTGAAGTTGTGGTCGAGGCCAGGGCGGAGCCACATAATGTCAGCCGGGTTTGTAAAAAGCCAGGCTGGCCTCCCCTTGTTGTGCAACAGGGCAATCCGGTGGCGAATGAAACCCGCCCCGATCATCTCAAGGGTGAGTTCGGCCCGGGTCAGCCGGAGAATCTTGGTGGTGTCGACGGTAAGCCTCCCGTCGGCGGTGTCAACATCACTCCAATCGCTGCCGCGGACCGGCGGCGCTCGGCGGTCCTTGCTGAATTCCGGCAGGTCTTCATCCTCAATCCAGCACCACCGCCACGCCATTCCTCCCACCTCTCCTTCATGGCACCGTCCGGGTACGCCCCCTTGGATCTTGGGATCCAGGTGACGCATCCAGAGACGGCGCCTCCCGACTGGATTCGAGGGGAGAAATAGTGGCGGAAGAGTGCCGTATTGGGCTGCACCCCAGCAAAGCCTTCGCAAAGATGCGCGAAGAAAGCCATGCACGCCACCGCATTCGGAGTAAAATCCAAGAGGCGAAAGCCGAAGGTGTGCATGATGTCGCAGAAGAAATAGGAGAAAGGGGGACATAACCCGCAAGAAAGATAATCGACGAAAAAGGGATACCGGTTTGGGGCAGGATCGGCGCAGGCGGCATGAATGACGCGCGTCGCCGGGTGTCCCGAATTCTCTACCCCCGTCTTCACTCCCCATAGAGGCCTGAAGGTGGCCCGGAGCTCATGAATAACAACCGTCGAGGGGACGAAGAAGGCGGATTTCGTCCGGCCCCCAATAGCGCACTCTCCGGCGGCTCCACAGTCCCAGCGCCCTTAGCCACCCCCTTGCCCTTGGCAGATTTGGGTGCCATGGCGGCTAAGAAAGTTGGAGGACTGAGGGAGGGGGATGGCGAAGCAACGACGGCGGGCGACGGCGGAAGCTTAGGAAGGAAGGAAGAGAGGAAGCGGCAGCTCTGAGATTGGAGAAGGCGCGAGGAAAGAGGAGAAAGTGAGCAGCGCACCCACGGTTATTCCTTCTTATGGGGGAAAACGCGGGTCGCCTCCTTTCACATTAACTGTGATGTGACGCATGCCCGCGGGAACCAACCCCGCGCATGCTGCCCACGTCACACACGCCTCCCCACGCCACGCCACGTGCGGGAGCCGTGGGAAGCGCAGCGCGCGAAGAAAACTTACCGCGGTAAAAACCGCCCCGGATGCCCACACTCCGTTTTTGGGCCTAGCCCAACAACGCGTTGCACTTATGTGTGGCCCAGGCCAGGGGACTCCAGTCGGTGTACAAAAAGAGGGGTACACTTTTTGTACCCCTATAACTGTGCACGGGCAGTCTGAGCCACGGGCACCACCACACCAAGAACGGCAAGGGAGGTGAGCCAAGGTAAGACCGAAGCTCAAGAGAACTAGAACGACGCCAATGCCAAGACCACGAAGAGCAAAGGGGACGAAGCAGACACCCCCGACAAGATCCTTGCCGGGAGACAGTTCTAGCAACCCCGGCTAGACCCTTGCCGCGGCAGCCCGCCCCACACATACGGGGCAAATCACCCTTGAGTCCACTGCCCCCATGGGGCAAGGATTCGGGAGACATCCCCGTGGTGGCATGCGGATCTTTGTGAAGACATACAAGATCATATACGCACTGTGGAAGATGATGACCCTTGGCGGGATCCCAGCCAAGGAAGACCACAAGGCCCCCGGCAAGACCCTAGCCGGGACCCTGGCAAGGCCCTTGCCGAGGACACCCACGGGGCCACCACCAGGCCCGCGCCAACTAAACCTCCACGGCCGTACGCATGCAGCTGCCGACCCAACCAGCTAGGCAGGCACCTGCGCGGCGGCATGCAAATCTTCGTGAAGACCCACTACTGCGCCACCTTAGCTGCCTGCCTACCTACATGGCATCTCAGTCATCGCTGGCCAAGGCGCGTGTCGACACAAGAAGGAGAGGCGACGGACAAGACAGATCTCTCCCCCGTCCCCGATAAAGCAAGGACACCTAAGCAAGGCGCATTAAATGCGCCTTGTCATGAAATGCGAAGGATAACCTCGCATCACTGTACCCTTTCCACCTCCTGTGTGCCACTGTGGCAACCCCTTTTTCTATAAAAGGAGGCCCGAGGCGACCAGGAGGAGGATTCGGCTTTTTGGAGCTCTTCACGCCCCATAGCTAGCTCAAGAGCACATATATACAATCCACCAAAGCAGGAGTAGGGTTTTACGCATCCTCGCAGCCCGAACCTGGATAAATGAATCGTGTGCTATCTGTTTGGTCCACTCTTCTCACGACCCCGCGCCCTGCAACCGTAGTAGGGATTCTTGTGATCCCATAGGTGTCGTTCCCACTGACAGCGATGGGCCCAGACCCCTATGCACTTAGGTTTAGACCGGCGTGCTGACCTCTCTGTTGTGCCGAGGTGGGGCTGCGACGTGTTGATCTTCCGCGGCCGGGCATGACCCAGAAAAGTGTGTCCGGCCAAATGGGATCGAGCGTGTTGGGTTATGTGGTACACCCCTACAGGGAAGTTTATCTATTCGAATAGCCGTGTCCCTCGGTAAAAGGACGACCCGGAGTTGTACCTTGACCTTATGACAACTAGAACCGGATACTTAATAAAACACACCCTTCAAAGTGACAGATACAACCCGGTGATCGCTCTCTAATAGGGCAACGAGGAGGGGATCGCCGGGTAGGATTATGCTATGCGATGCTACTTGGAGGACTTCAGTCTACTCTCTTCTACATGCTGAAAGACGGAGGCTGCCAGAAGCGTAGTCTTCGACAGGATTAGCTATCCCCCTCTTATTCTGGCATTCTGCAGTTCAGTCCACTGACATGGCCCTTTACGCATATACCCTTGCATATGTAGTGTAGCTCCTTGCTTGCGAGTACTTTGGATGAGTACTCACGGTTGCCTTGTTCCCCCTTTTCCCCATTTCTCTACCCGATTGCGGCGACCAGACGATGGAGTCCAGGAGCCAGACGCCACCGTCGACGACGATTCCTACTACACCGGAGGTGCCTACTACTACGTGCAGCCCGCTGACATCGACCAAGAGTAGTTAGGAGGATCCCAGGCAGGAGGCCTGCGCCTCTTTCGATCTGTATCACAGTTTGTGCTAGCCATCTTATGGCAACTTGTTTAACTTATGTGTGTACTCAGATATTGTTGCTTCCGCTGACTCGTCTATGATCGAGCACTTGTATTCGAGCCCTCGAGGCCCCTGGCTTGTATTATGATGCTTGTATGACTTATTTATGTTTTTAGAGTTGTGTTGTGATATCTTCCCGTGAGTCCCTGATGTTGATCGTACACGTTTCCGTGCATGATTAGTGTATGATTGAATCGGGGGCGTCACAAGTTGGTATCAGAGCCGACTTCCTGTAGGAATCCCCTTTCCAACTCCTTGGCCAAAGTCGAGTCTAGACATTGCAAAACTTTTACTAACATGGCTGTGTTTCTTACGGGCACACGTCGCCATTGGGTGGTAGTAGGATCTTTTATTCCTCAACCTATACTCTGGGACTCTGACATCTCTTCTATTAGGGTTAAACGATTTTACTAACTCTGACTCTAGGTTCTCATAACTACTTCCTCGCGGAGAGCCTCTCACTCCAGATGATTGCTTGGTGCATCGAAGGATTTCGAAGATACTCTCCGGTGTTCTCGAGACTTTGTGCTTGTTGCTTTTGCAATTCCCTACCACTAATTTATCCCTATGGATAAGTACTTACACCCGTCGTTCTTAATTTTATTCCAAGTTGATCTTGTTAATACAAGATGCCCCGAACCACTCTCCGTTGTTCCAAGAATCCTTTCAGCTTACTGCTTTACAGTTCTTGCCTCATGAATACCCTTACGTATAATTCCTCGCACTTATCGAGTATCCGCTCTTTCCTAGTTGTTCATGTGTTTCACAAAAGTTTTCGAAATACCATTCGATCTTCCAAAAATCCTGAGCATCCTCTTGCTCTTGAAATTCTTGCTTGCTTGCATTATGGTTAATCCCAAAGTCTAGTAATCTTATCGACATCCTTTGTCATTATCATTTTGAGTCCGTTGATTCTATACATTGCGGATGCTCGCAATCCTCAATTAGATCCTATAATTCATCCTTCCGGCTCAGCCGTCATTTTTAACTAGAGCTGATTCTCGTCCAATCGAATTCCCGTCGATTGTACCCCTAAGCCAGCTCAGCTTACCCATCCTAAATCAGAGCGTTTGCTTCTGATCCCTTGATTTGGAAATCATAATTCCTTGGCAATTAAAATTTGGATTAGTTATTTGCTTCTATAATCCAATGCCTTCACATTGTTTCTTCCTCTGCTTGTGTGTCGATGCTCACATCAGCTCCACTATGGACGTCGGATCATTCGTTGAAATATCATTCGACAGCATCCTTCGTATACAAAAACCTTGAGAAGTTCTTCCCCTGATACATAATGCCTTAGGTAAATGGTATCCTCTGCTTTGTCAACCATGCTCTACTTTCGATCTGGTGATAATTACTCCTGAAGTTTGTGGTATATGTTCCTAAGAGGCCCCGATGGGTTGGACAGATGCTTTTTTCTAACCGGTGTGAACCCGGAAACTATTACGGGTCATACTCTACTAGTGTTAGGACAGATAAAATTTCAACACCACAACTTCTTTGAAGGCGAGAAGTGAATGAAAGGTTATGCATTAAATAAGTGGGAGTCGACCTTGAACTTTGTGTTCATGCCCATGGACATGATGTAGATCCTATCATGGAAGCTTCTTGTAATAATAACTATTCCCTTGGTATATGTTCATCTTATATCTAGGATTTGATCATTTATGATCGTGGTTTCCGACCATGTTCTCCTTTAAATACCATTTCTTGTGCAAGTTTAAGCACTTGTCTTTTGCAGAGTAATACCCCAGTCCAACCTCTACTTTGATTTATCGTCGAGTATTACCCCCCTGGTATCTCAAGATTATCACGGAACTTCATAACTTCTTATGAGTTCTTCATCAAGTACTACATTCTCACTGCTTACAATTTTTCATGGGCTCTGAGTTATTAAACACTCAAAGACACCGATAACTGAACCGAGTCCGCTCTACGGTTCAAGAACTCTTAGAAATCTTCTTTAAGTACGAGTTTGTACACGATCACGCCATTCCTAGCCTGTTTGGCTATATCATTGTCTTGATGATTTTAACTGTGCTACCTGGTCCTTATTCCCGGAGCACCACTTTCGATGATGAGCTAAGCTTACGTTGATTTTCCTCGTCATATCATTTCACCTTGAACAACAAGCTCGATTTTGAGTTTGTGTCGTACTAGTGGTTCTAATAACCCTTCGCTTCATCATTCGTTTGACTTGGTGTCGTCGCCGATTGATTACATCTTCATGAAATCTCTCGACAAAATTTTCATGATCATCATCAACATTTTGACTCCTTCCAGGATATCAATCGAATTCTTTATGAGAAATACTATCCTTGCCCCTCGATGAATTGTATTATCATTGACGACATCATTGCCTCCCTCCGGCACAAACTTGGTCATGTTATGGAGCTCCTTGCTATCCAACTTATGTTATGTTCCACCTTGGATTATTATCATCTTTTATATCAAGGATGTTGTGAGAATTGCTCCACCTCTAAAGAATTCTTGGTATAGTGATACTTCTCACCATCACCATTCTTTCCTGGTCCTCGTGTTGATTCCAACCGGGGTACCAACAAGTGAATGTTGCTGTTTGGATTCTGCCCTTCTAGCAACCCTATTGCTTTGAAGTTAATGGTTGGCCATTCATTCTTAGATTATTTATTATTAAATCACCATTCTGACATTGGTCGTGCAACCCAACCCATATTTAGGGCGCACCTTTTAACCAATGTTTAATTGTGTATGTTTTCCTCGAGCATACTTCATTATATCATTTGATCTGACAAACGTTATCTCCTTATCCACATAATTGTGGAGATTCATCCTTTTGGATACCTCGTTGAATTATTGCTGAGTCCATCTCGTCAATTGTTCATTTCCCGAGAATCATATAATGTCATCTCGTCAATTGTGTTGCACCTCTTCTTCTCAGGCATCCTGAGTCTGAGATACCCTAACACCAATCAGATATGAATCCTGGTCAGATATGATGGTTGGGACGCATTTTCCAAGACTCACAGCATTGGTCTTGCTATAACCCAATAAGGTGATGTCATGCCTAACACACCTGGTTGGAGGACCTATTGCAGGGCCTATTCTATGAGTTGTTCCTGATGGATCATTTGTGTATCCAAAGTCTGACCTTTGCTTGAAGAACATGTCAACGCTATCCCGAAACATGTCTGTGATACTCCAATTTTCAACAAGAACATTTGAAGCCCAATGCTAAATGTTTCTTGCTCAATTATCCAAACACTGTTGTATGGGTAATGTCATTAAATTTATCTCCCCTTACCTAAATGATTTTCTACATTATATCTTGTCACAGATATCATGCTCTGCTTGCCCTTGGGAAGGATATGCCCCTGAAATGTGTTTAAACACATTTTTCCTTTCCATTATTCTGTTTAACCTGATGATCACATTTTCCTTTTCATTAGTTTGTTTGACCTTTCTTGTGATCTATATAAACTAAGCAGTAATAATTCACTGCTTATGTAAACACCTTGGTGTACACCTCTGTCATCTGAGAGGCGAGGAATCAGGAGATCTACAAGGAGAACCACCGCTTTGAGAGGGGTCGTCTAGAGTGGCAGAGGGCGTTCGAGGCGAGCGTCGCTGAAGCTGCATTAGCGGCAGGCACCGCATTGCGCTTGCCCAGCTCGTTGGTAGGCTCCTCATCCTCCGCCTCTTACTGAGCGCGCTCGGCAGAGGAGAGGCAGTCGGAAGTAGTACACCCCCCTCCACAGTAGTAGTATTTAGGGGCTATTTTGTTCAGTTCATCTGACTATATATGTGGTGGAACTGTGCAACGCACTTAAAATTAGCTAGTATATATAGTTGAACTAGCTATTTTAGTACGTGGTTGGCAACAATTGGGGAAAAGTTTGGTCGGTTCAGCTGTCGAGTTGAACTGTTTGTATAAATTAAGAACGACTGCTTAATCTATGAATGAAACCTATGCTTAATTACTGAATTTTAGTTGCAAAAATTAGATACTGCTAGTGATTTTTAGCTTCATATTTTGACAAATCGTAGTGTTACAAGGATTGAAAATCTTACCAAATTGTTTGTACGTGGTTCCACACGGGTCATCCAAAACAACCATTTGCGTCGAAGGGATGCACAAATCCTGTGTTGCTCTCACTTTGCATACAGGTGTTCTATCTAAAACGTTTGCGATCAGGAGCTGCAGAAATCCTGCTCGGCACATTTTCTCTTGGCTTCCTGGGGAAGCTGTCGGTTTGCATACGGGTGTTCTAACTAAAACGTTTGCGATGAGTGTTTTATATTTAAAAAGTGAATTAAACTGCGGCTCGGGCACCATTAATGGAGAGGATGCGAGCAAGGGAGACGGCCATGGAAGTCAAAGGGCTCGCTTCCCAGTGAGCCTACGCAACATACAGCTCGCATGCTTCCCGATGAGCCTGCGCACTCAAGGACAACTTGCATGCCTCTCGGTCGGCCTGCGCACCGGACGGCGCTCGCACGCCTCCCGTTTAGTCAAGGTCAAGCAGCTGTCTGCACGGCACCTCCTACAGCCATTAAAACCAACACACATGGCGTTACGTGAATGGTTAACAGAATTTGGATTTACTAGAATTTAAAAACCAGGCATCTCAATGTTTTGCCGGCAATCAACGGTGCCCTGGTGTTTGAAATTCATTCCCATTTCTTGCATGGGACCTAAGCATGCACCCAAGGACACATATTTGATTTTTCAACCAATTTATATGCACTCGAGCATGTGCATGTAGTTCAAATTTGAATTATGCACAAAAATGCATTGAAAACTCAGTTAATGCATAAAAATGTCCAAACGAACCCCGAAAAATCACAAAAAAATCACACAACACTCCTGTTGTTCTATGTTGATACGAGAAAAAAAATTGAAAGCAATAAGACGCAATGGATATCGTTTCGTCCCCAAAGGTGGGACGTTCCCTACCGAAAACCATCATGCTTGTTGCGAGAAGCTCCGATTTGTGAGAAGCATATACCCAAACCCACCCCAAATGGGACAAAATTTGTACCACGACATGTTGATGCCGCTCCATGATAGCATGCCAAGTTTCATGAATTTCAGACGAGTTTTGGATTTACTAGAATTTAAAAACTAGGCATCTTAATGTTTTGTCGGCAATCAACGGTGCCCCAACGTTTGAAATTCATTCCCATTTCTTGCATGGTACCTAAGCATGCACCCAAGGACACATATTTGATTTCTCAACCAATTTATGTGCACAAGAGCATGTGCATGTAGTTCAAATTTGAATTATGCACATAAAATGCATTGAAAACTCAGTTAATGCATAAAAATCT